>NC_057766.1:34063272-34365621 GCF_010389155.1 Erigeron canadensis
AAAGATTAGAATGTCATTATTGTCTAAACTGAAATGTATGAGTATAATTCGAGGACTATGCGTCTATGTTATTAATCTAGAGGCTCTGCTATATATAGCCTATATTATCCCCCAAGGCCATTGTTTGCTTTTCCGATGGTGCGAATAGAAAGTATTTGTTCAGGGTATTAGACTTTTAGGTGGTAATGTTTCATTGGATACTATTATCCTAAGAGTCTATGTGGAATGGACAATATATTGTCACAATCTCTTTTAAGAAAAGATCAAGATATCTTGAATACTATTTCATTGGTAAAATCAACTAAACGACTATTGGAAAAGTTTAAAGTTGATGGATTTGATTCACTTTTGAAAAACGATATCTTCTTTTTGTGAAAAGCATGATATAGAAATGTTAAACATGAAAGAAGACTATGTTAATCCAAAAAACCGAAGACAAAAGACGAACATAGTCTAACTAACCTAAATAAAAAGCCCTGTATAGAGATTATTATAGAATCCGATATTTATTATATTCGTTTCAAAGAACGCAACTCGGGAACGGAAGCTTTTTAGGGTTTGGAGTCGCCATGTCGTCTTCTTCTTCTTCTTCTTCTTCTTAAAAGCGAACAAACTTTCTGCAAAAAAAATAGTCTAACTAACCTAAATAAAAAGCCCTGCACAAACTTCATCTGTTGTTTGACCAAAGCTGTATGTATAAAAACCACATCATGAAGTAACGGAAATAGCCCATTTCCCCACTTATTGGGTTAGCCATCTACATTCACTTGTGTCTCTTTCTTGATTCTTGAGCCCGTTACTCCTCAAAGAGCTTCTTGTGTTGCCTAGATATCTTGATGAATCTACTAACTCAAATTCTATGCCTTGTTGTTTTATAATGTGTGTGTGTATATATACATATATATGTTCATTAACTTATCTTTACTTTAATACAATATATAGGAGAGCCTGTGGATAAAGTTCCCCTGACACTATATAATTCCGTTCGGCTTGTACTCGAGGCCAGGAATGTTTGGGAGCTTGAGCAGACTGAGATTTCCAAGTCAGATTGGGACTTTGCTCTAGTACTTCAACAGAATATTGCATTATCCTACAAGAAAAAAAAGCTCTTGCCATCTGGCTGGGAAGTGTATGTGCCTTTAAACTCCATCTATGATACGATTTTTTCTACTTAACAAGCTTTTATTTAGTTACCACCTTTATTATAGCTTAATTGACGTACCCTTGCTTCTTGCAGCAACCCGTATACTGCCCATTGCCTTAAGCCAAAGGATGATACTGTTTTACAGTGGCTGCATGGGAAGAAAACATGTATGCAATTCTGCTGGTCTTTCTTCAATCCCCTAAAATTTCATGTCTTTATTGCTTTTCTTGCTTCATTTTTCAATTTTCATGTTAAAATTTCACGAACTCAGGAAATCTTGTTTCTCCAAATGGGCTTTTTCTGTAAGCCTTAAAGTTCATATCTTTTTTTCAATTTCTTGCTTCAGTTTCATGTTTAGGGAGATGGTTTTTGAATTCAATTTGGTATTTTCAAGTTCTTGTGATTTCACAAAATTTTACATGTAATTCCAATGATTTGAAAGGATTGGTTGGTTTCATGAATGGGTTGGATCTCCCAATTTGATGGATGGCTGAATTCAAATTTTAGTACAAATTTGAGCTTATTGTCATCTTTTAATTGTTGTAATTTGTCATCTTATAACTTGTTCATTTACTGTTTTAGTTACGTTGTGTTAGTTTGTTGAACGAGGAAACTGCAATCGCCTCTGTCTTACAAGAGTTAGTGACTGCACGTATTATTTATTGGCTGGTGAATATTGCTTTACCATGACCGTAGTGGCGGCTGAAGACGGGTTTACCGGCATCTATGAAGCCATAGTTTATTGTTGCTGTCTTGATGGCAAGAGAACATTAAAGAGTTTGTCCCTCATGGATGTAGTACAAGGTATGCATGTATCTTTATTATGCTTAATTATTAATTCAAATTAGTAATGTAAACTCTATAAACAAAAGTTGCACATGTTTTCCGAATCTGCCCTAGGTGCTAATTTTATCACGCACCTTCATGAATTTGTATAGGCCGATAGCATGTCGGTTAGCTTTTCTTGTTCGGTGTTTTATGACTTGTGAGCCTCATCTTTCATGCAGGTAAGAAGAGACCTGCATCCAACCTCAAAAGCCCGAAAGGTAATTAGTTTTCAAGTGATATATATTCCGATTCTTGGTTTTGATATAGATGTCCAACCAAAGTTTTTGCATGTTTTACCAGATTATTGTTTCTCCTCTATAGTATTGAGCGCGTGGTTTCTCCTATAACGTGTTTTGTTTGTCTGTATTCCTAACCTGTAGGTGTATGCTTGCCTACCCTCAACGAGTTCCAGACCGGGATGTTTGAGAGGGGAACCATAAATGGCATTATTTATGGTCTCTACAACTATGTCGACCCATCTGAAATAGTTGCTTGACAATGACAAGGTTAGTTGTTTATGATGGTAAAATGTAAATACGTGTGAAGTGGGACTATGGTTAATTTGTGTTCTTATGCATTTTTTATATGCCCGTCACTTTTCAGGATTTGGAGGGGAGTGCTTCATTTTTGATGAGCGTGCATGATGTGATGTTGGCATAATTAAAGATGATTTCCTTGGGCGTAATTAGTGATCCTGGTTCAACTTGTTGATCCTTGACATACTCTTTTTTTCTCGTTAGAAGGATGTCATGAATAACTAGATAAACCTTGTTGCATCTCAACATCTGAGGTTTGTATGTGCAGTACTAGTTAAAGCTCTTCTCATGGCTCGACCCAAAGCCCTTCTTGTACTACAAATGGATTCTGTTTTATAACCCAGGAATTTGTACGGGATTCATGTTTGGTTGGTGGTTCTTTTTCTTGTTATTTATCGTGACAAAGAGTTTCATGGCAAAAATATTACCGTTTGTTTACTAGTGATTGTTTGGTGTCTTAAATAGTAGTAGTTTCTACTTTGTTTTGAGACTAGAATGTGAATGCAAGTTGTAGTATCATGGAAAACGTGGCACTTGTTTGATTGGCCCTTGTAATATAAGCACCCTTGCTTACAGCTTTGTGGCCGGGGATGTGGACATGTGGTACACATTACAGAAATCATAGTTCTTACTTCTACCCATGTTTTTGATTCCGGAATTTGAGTCGTGTATAGTAAAAAGGAGTGATTATCTAGGATATATTGGTATGAACTAGATTGTAATCTCATGTATAAAAACGATTAATTCAAAATAACGTCAATCATGTATTAAGATTGGCCCCGGATATACTAGTCATAAAATGGGGGTTACTGGTTCAATTTATATTTATGTTTATGTTCAAATATTTAGATTGGCCCCGGATAGTAGTCATAAAATGGGGGTTACTGGTTCAATTTTTAATTTATATTGATGTACAATTTATACGAGTAAATATACAAGTTATATCAAATTGATTATTAATGTATTCAAGTGAAGATTTTCTTGATGGAATACAGAGTATATGTATTGCTTCTATAGTTAGTAATTAGTAATGTTAAAAAGTTAGGAAGAAAAAGAGGCGCTCAAAGGTATCATCATCATCGGGTGTTGGAGTATTTGGAAAGCTAGGAACAAGTGCAAATTCGTCAACGCCAATGTGAATGTTGCAGGGATTATCCAAAACATCAAATATATAGGTTATCTTTGGTTTAAGTATAGATCGAAACATAAAAGTATTACTTGGCTTGATTGGTGTAAATTTAAGGTTGTATAAGTCTATGTAAATATTGTATACTTACATCGCCGGCGAGTTTGCCTTTAAAAAAAAAAAGTTCAATTTGCATTTTCAGCCATGGAAAAGGAAAAAGCATGTTGTATAAGTCAATTCAGCCTCAAAAAACTAGTGAAAATTTAGCCATAAACTAGGCAGAGATTGGTGGAAATTGAAGAAGTAAAACATAGATATAATTTGGTCAACTCTTTTGCACTCGAGTTGTCGGTCCATATGACAAACTCATCTTAATTCATATGCAACCAAGCACAAAGGTTGACTTTTTTAGTCAAAACAAGTACCAAAAGATAAAACAGAACAGAGTAACTCATATTGCAGTGCAGCTTGATATGATATATGTAATTTATAATTATATATATAGGAGGACTATAATCCATGATCAGCAATGAGACCCTTTTCTACAAACTAGAGCCCCCGCAGTCCGAGTCATTGCTCCCACGAGTGTTGATGGTCTACCACTTAAACTTGAAGCTCTTGCAAATGATGAAGAAGCACCTCCACCAGACTCAGTGAAATACGCCCCGTTTAACATCAAATCCCCTTCTGATCTCCAATTCCAATTCCTCCATTCACTTTCCCCTGCATTCTCGTGCTTGGTTACCTAAAAAGCCATTTAACAGTTGATGAATTAATTCATATCGGTGTCAATTCAGGTATGCTGGTTAAATTGCTTTCGAAACAAACAACCAGTTATACTTGGGAAACATATAAGATTGATTACAAAGAACAATTTTTCACATCTTTATTATATATATTTGTATGAATCATGGAAGCATACCTCCTTGTCAAATCTTGTATTTGGTGCCAAAAATCTATTGCCTTGGCTATAGATGGTAGGAGATGCACTACCACCAATTGCATACATTTCCCAATGTGTATAGTCGTTGTTCACCACATGGAAATATCCATGTCTACATCTGCAAGATTTAAAGAAATATGTCTAGAAACTTCACTAAAACTTAGCATGCATCAAAAAGTATACACTATATAAAAAAAAGTGTGTCTTAATAAATTTGAGTTAAATTTTACCACTCCAATAGGAGTAGTATGTAAATGTACCTTGGCATTCTTTGAACAAGCCCTTCACCAAAATGGTTGAAAGCAATGGTGACTTGCATTGCTTTATCTTGTGTATAGCTATCACTATGTCCCAATAACATAACTTTATCATGATGAGTCATGTAATTGTTAGATATAGTGATGGCTGTAGATCCATGTATAGCATCAATAAGTCCATCATGACAACTAGACAATGAACAATGATCAATCCAGATATGTTTACTTGCGAAAATCGCAATCCCATCTCCATCAGATTGTGTCCACCAACCCGAATGATGTGGTGAGTTTCTAATGTTACCATTCCCAGCCTGCTTACAATCATGTATATGAATCCCATGTATGATTATATTAGTAGCATAATGTATAGTAATACATGGCCCATTTCCAATATGCACATTCACACCCCTTCCATCGATAGTCTTGAACGAATTCATAACGAGCTCTTGGCGCAATTGTATCACCATGTCGCGTTTAAAGATGATCCATAACGGTTCATCTTGAATAACAGCATGTCTTAGGGTCCCTGGAACCGGGTTCACAGGGTTATCGTTTCCGGGGTCAGTGACAACATATATCTTGCCATTTCGCCCTCCTAAAGCGTTCTTTCCAAACCCAATAGCGCAGTCAGCTAGCCTTTGGCGATTTGTGGCCCAATTTGAGTCACACCTCCAGCAATCGTCAATCGGGTTGCCAGTGCTGCAAGAGAGGTAACCCAAGTTTCTCCTAGAAGCATTATTGATACTTTGGTGAACTTCATCAATTACTGAATCTGGTGTTTGATTGGGTGATGAAAAAACAATGGTGAGTGAAGAAAGCAAGATGATCAATGGCAAGAAATTGGAGGCCATTTGTGATAGAAGCTATCTACCTAGGAAGGGGTGAGTGTAATGAGTGTCTATGGGATGTATATATAGTGTATGTGTGTATGATTTTGTAAATTAATTTGAAGACATTAATTAATTAAGATATACATAGTATATAGTTTAAATAAACCATTTAGATATTAATCATATGGATGGATGGAGTAAAAATGTAGCCGTGATACATGGCGCAATTTATATGGTGTTGGTGTAATTTGGGGGAAAGTGGTGGTTATGTTTTTCTTGGAGTTCCCATTGGGATTGGTTTATTCGGTTAGGATTTGAACTTTTTTAACTGTATGATGCCGGTAGTTTCTTTCTTCTTAAAGTATGTAATAAATATCATAATGGATCGTTTAAAATATGTTGTATTAATCAAGTTCACGTTAGACACACTATAAAACAATACCTTATGATTAGGAAAATTAACCCGTAATAACTCGTCCAAAAATACGTCAATATATTAAAGGAAAACCTTGACCCTTTTAGACTCAAATCTGTGTCTTCCAAATTCAAATCTTCACAAAACACTTTTGTACCGTTGCGCGCTATTAACCCGTTGGTTAGAGTATTGTGTGATCATTTTCAAACTCATTTTTAATCTATTTTCAAAAATTTTAATCAAAAAAAGAAAAATTTATTAGTTGGACAAACTCTTGGTAATGTTAGTTATTGTTTGTTAACTTTTACTATTTTATTTTATAAGTATAAGTATATATATTAAAATTTAATATTTACGAGAGCAAGTATCCGCACGTTGCGGCGGTGAAATGGTGAAGGTAATAAGTCATAGAGTATGATAGGTCATAGGAGGTGATAAGTCATAGAGTGTCTTAGCCGTACGGGCCCTCGGATTTAAAAATTCGTCGAAAGTATATCGAATAACATCTCTAATGAAGGAGCATGAAATTTTAAGAACACCCATATAATTTTTATAATTTATCGATGTACGGTTTTTGAGATAAATCATTTGAAAGAATTAGAGAAATAAAATGATTTATGGAAGAGAAAAAAAGTTATAGGCATTGATGTATGGTACATTATGTATTATCATGTGTATATTATTGAAATTGAAAGTTGAAACCTATTTGTTTTATAATATAATATAAATATAGATGCTTTTACTAGCTAGTTGCTTTGTATGGTTCACTATGTTCTAGACAAATGTAAAATAAAAATAGGCAACCCATGCGGCCGTCAAACTCAAACATTTTATTTGTTATTGTTATGATTCAAACTCAATGCTACATTATAATTTCGTACTAACTTTCATTATCGAATTACTCATTTTACAAAGGTTATTCACCATAAAAATTGCTTAACAGCCAAATTCAAACTCAGCTATGTTTGTCACGAGCTTTAGTTTCTTTTTTTATTTTTCAAACTAAAAGCTACTATAATGTTAAAGCTTTGTTTGATTAATGCAGCTTGAAGTTTTTAAATTAGAAGTAAAAGCTATATTTTTTAACGCTAGCCATACCAACGTTTATGATAAGTTACCAGCTTTTAGTATGTAAAAGCTTTAGCTAACAACTTTGTTTAAAAGCTACAACTTACAGCTACAACTACAAGTTACAACCAATAAATCGGATTTTAAGAAAATAGTTTTATAATAATTGATAAAAATGATTAACGTCATAACAAGTTTGATTGAGACTATATGTATGTTTGGTAAAAAGTTTTTAAGGGGTTAAAAATCCTGAGTTTTTAAAATTTTAAAATAGTAGCTTTCTAAAATAAAATTTTTTGAATCGAGTTCAGATATCAGATTCTCCATCTGATACGGATACTTTTGTCATCCTTAATTTTGACAAGCAATAAACTTTTTTAAAGTTTAGAAACATAAAGGAAATGTCTGAATTTTAATTGCTTGACCCGTTATTAATTAGCCTCAGACCATGAGAGTCTGTATGTGTGTTTTTTTTTTGCTCATTGTGCGTCGAGTAGATAAAATGTATGTCTGGATAAATATATGAACATATGATTTTTTAGGTTAACAATAACTTTGTTGCTTTTAGTTTCTAAATGAATAATTCATATTAAAAATAAAATTACTTAAATGGTTGTGATGACTTTAGAAAGGCTTTACTATCATGAGACCCACTTCTTTTGCTGTACCAATAAAACGACAATGTTTTTCGTTTGTCGGTTCTTTTATAAAGTTATCCATATAGGCATGTAAATCACTAGATTAAAAAAATTGACTGGTTCTCCATCTAAATATATCATATATTCCAAGGTGAGGCTGGTAATGTGGACCGTGAACCCAATCTACCATAAAGGCTCGTTCGGCGGTTTAGACCGTGAGCTGGGATACGAATCACACGATAAATTATTTAGTAAAAAGAAAATAAATCTCTTATGTCTTTATCTATATCTATATCTATACCCTTTCTAAAAAGAATTAAGATTAACAGATTAAACATATTTTTTTTTCTACTTAAACATAAACCCTTATATATTATCATTTCCCTTATTTATTCTAATCGTGACACACTCTCATCGACCTTCTATCACCCTACGCCGCCGCCCTCCTTCTCCACCCCCTCCCTCGATCTCCACCACCACCCTTCAACTCTACCACCGTTGCAACGCACTGACAATATGATCGTATAAATAAAACAAAATTGTTATGACATCATTATCTTCTAAATAATACTTACTTGTAATTATTAAACTTTTTTATATTAGTTTTTTTTTTGTTGTCTTAATTTGATCATCTTTATTTTAAAGTGTAAACCATTTTCTAATTGGTTTATAAATTTTTTTTAGCTTAAGTTTTATGTAAATTAAAATGTAATTATCTAGATTATTCTTTTCTTGAAATGACTATATACAGTATTTAAAAATGATATTACAATCTATTTTCATCTTAATTTTATCAATCAACCCGGGTAATAACCCGGGTTTATAAGCTAATTTGTGAATATATAACAACACTCTGGCTTATTCTCTATTTAATATTAAAATTAATAAATGTATATATATATTATACTTATTAAAATTAACAACACTTTGGCTTATCTATACTACTATATAAAGCAAACTGTCCTTCCCCTTTAAGTAATTAAGAACCTGAAATGACCATATTACCCTTCTTATTTATTCACTAATTTAAACATCTTTACCTATATACCTATAATACCCTTAATAAAATAAACTACAACATAGATTCTTCAATCCTTAAATAATCATATTAACCCTTACCGCCGTACATCATCGCCACAATTGCCGCAGCCACACCTTTGTCGTTACCACCGTCACCGCTGCATCGCGCGGGCACCCTGTCTCGTCTAGTTAATATATATTGTTCAAATTCATTTTTAAAGTAAATAAATAATTTAAAAATTAAAAAAGGTTGAAAGTGGCACTGGCACCGAATTACAAAGTTAATATTATTACCCAAATCGTTATTCAAAGTCAAATATAACCACCACAATTTGGGGTAAATAAAAGAAACCTAAATTTGAGGAGCATTATAACATGTTCATTAAACAATCACAAGAAACAATAACAAGAAATAACGTTTGGCGGCTCTCCAAATAAGTTCCCAACAAGTCAAGGATTCGAGTGTTACTTTAAGTATATTTGGGATAACTACGTGTATTTCATTTCTGATTATGGTGAATTTGAATGGGTTTTCTTCTCCTGATAATGACGGGTTTTTCATCACTATGTTTAAAATTGAGGATTTTTTTGGGAATGAGCTCTATAACACAGACTTTGTTAATACAACGTAAATTAGACCTTTCGATATTTACGAGTAATTCATATCTTTTTGAAAAAAGTACATGCAATGGTTTTTCTTAGGATCTTTATTTTCAATCTTAAAAGGAAGTCATTTGAAAAAGAACAAAATAACGTAAATGATACTTTATATCAATGACACTATGTTTACATTTATCTCTATAATGATTCACGACACATGGTATTAATATACATATCTTATACTTATACCAACATAAACTATAAACTATACCAATAAAGTAAAATATGTAACGAAAAAGAAAGTAAAACGCAAAATACAAATTACCGTTCAAATTCATAGATATGTATATAACAAAGAGCGGATATAAATTGGTTTAGGTGGAATTATTAGTTTATTGACAAACAAAACTTTTCCTTAGATGTCATTTTACCATAAGTCATGTTAATTTGTAAAACTATATTTGTAATAAATTTAAATATCTTTATATATAAAGATGTGATAATTTTGGCGTTGGCATATAAAGTTAATTGCCATATTGAATTTTTTTAATTATATGTCATTTTATTAGAAGAAAAAATTCTTGTAATATCTATAGTATCTTAAATAAAAAGTTCTTTGTCAATTTAAGTATCATTGTCTGCTAACAAAATTTAATTAAACTAATTTATAAACTAAAGTTAGCCCTCGTTTAAAAAAAAAATAGAAACTATAAAACTTGAAGTTCACATACTTTTGGAAATTGGAGGTGATAAATTTATAACTTTTTTTCAATCTATATACAGTCATATAATACTATATATATATATATATATATGGGTGAGTTATTTTGAGAACTTTAAAAAAAAAAGAACTCAAGAACCATTCTGGACCACACATTCTTTTCTTTTTTCTCTCTCTTCAATTAAATAATAAAATTCACCCAAATCATTCAAAATGTTCTAACTCACAAACCGTAAATCGTTAGACAAAACAAAAAGCATGGGTAATCTTAAAATTTCGTCATCTTTCATTAGAGATTCAATTCGATATACCTTTGACGACTTTTTAATTTTCGTTTTCTTTTTGGTAGTTACACATAATTTACACATGTGTAGGTTGAACAAAAATTATGATTCGGAACGGGTTTCGCCCTTAAAGATATTCATAAACCAAAGCTAGTGGGGGTGATAGGTCATAGAGGGTGATAGGTCATAGGGGGTGACCAGTGAGGGGTGATCTATCTAACGGGCTCCGCCCTTAGCCGCTATTCCTCCACCATGGACTGACGGGCTCCGTCCTTGGCTACCATGGCTCTGCCATGGATTGACGGGCTCCGTCCTTGACCTTCATTGTTGTGTACATATGTTCATTTACTAATTTACATGTGAAAACAATGATCTTACACATGTGTAGGATGAACGCGATAGGAAAAAAAACGAAAGTTAAAAAGTCGTCAAAGTTATATCGAATTGGATCTCTAATAAAAGAGGATGAAATTTTAAGACTACCCATGCTTTTAGTTTCGTCTAACGATTTACGGTTTGTGAGATAAAACATTTTAAATGATTTGGGTAAATTTTCTTATTTAATGGAAGAGAGAGAAAATATAAGAAAATGAGTGGTCCAGAATTATTCTCGAGTTCTTTTTTATTTGTGAGTTCTCAAATAAACCTTCCTCTCTTTCTCTCTCTCTCTCTCTATATATATATATATATATATATATATTTTAAGGTAAATTTTGTTGAAAACTTCGTGTCGTGATTCGACAGCGAGAGGTCTAGCATACATTGTCTTAATCGGGTCCGCAATAGAGAGCTCCCTCGAAGTAGAAATGTTTATTTCAAATACCCGATGGGGGAAAACCCCCTACTAATCGCCCGAAGACATGACGATTAATAGGGGTAAACCCTGCCCAGACTTAAACCTGGTATACCCAAATCATGTCCTCATAAAAGGACTTAATTCATATGTATTTCCCAACACTTCAACACAAGACCTCATACAAGGAGGATTATCTTTCAACCATTGAGCTAAAGCTCAACGACTACCTCTCGAAAATGGATGAGTCATTGAGGCATCAACCTCCGTCTTTATATTGGGAAGCCCAATTTGTTAGTCAGCTTACTAAGAGCATCCGCAATGGGAAAAACCTTTCAATAGCTTTTTATATTGACACCTTCACAATCCATTATTTTTAACCTATAAAAAGGCTATACACTCCAATGGAAAGGTTTTTATAAAGCTATTTTTCTCTCTTAAACCAAAAAAAGCTTTTGCTCAAAGGGTTGAGAATCCTCAACCTTTACCTCAAAAAAGTCTTTTACTCCAATGATAAAAAGCTTTTAAAAGACTTTTTTTACTCAAAAAAAGCTTTTGCTCAACCTTCATTGGAGATGCCCTAAGTTATTCGGCCCAACCCAATTAAAAGATCTCTTACGCCTTATTCCTGAGTTCCGAGTTCTGAATCAAAACATACAAACAACAAAACTTTAACTCATGGATTGAACCACAAAATTCCATCAACTAACTGGCCAATTGACAAAGCATATAAAATCACATAAAATGATTTACCAACAAAATAATATATGTAAATATATATATATATATATAGGGTGACAATCAAATGAGAATGAAATTAAAATGAGAACACTTAAAAACTACATTTTGATGCATTAAAAGTCCATAAAACTGATATAGTGCATAACTAATTATCATTATTTAAGTATTTAACAACAAATCGATTTGTCAAAAATCCAAAAAATCACGTTTTTTTGTTGGATGCATCAATTTGATGAATATGCATCCAAGATGGATGCACAAAAAAAAACGTGATTTTTTCGATTTTGACGGATCAATGTGTTGTTAAACACTTAAATAATGATAATTAGTTAAACACTATGTTAGTTTTATGGACTTTTAATGCATCAAAATGATGTTTTTAAGTGTTCTTATAGTTTTTTTATGGCAAACTAATCTACTCTTATTCCTAAATAAAAAGATATTTAGGTCGCGTTTGTTTCACATAATTTGATGGAATCTGATGGAATTGGAATTGAATTACATTCCTTAGTGCGTTTGGTTGTTCAAAGAAGGAGAAATTTCATTCCGTAGAATGTAAACATTTCATCATTTGATGGAATCTCCATTCAGAGCCGGGCTCACTATATAGATAGGTTAGGTATGGGCCTAAGGCCCCCAAAATATAAAAGCCTCCATTTATATTTTGGATTTAATGTTTTAGACTTTAGACTTTTGTGTTATATGTTATTACTATACAAAGGGAACAAGATTGTCCAAGAAAACAAATAGGCAAATAAACTTTATGGCTTCATGATTGACTTTAAGAAAAAAAAACACCACACAAATGAAGTTACAACATTCAAGGAAAAACGGGGGAAAAAAAGAACTAACTATTAAGAAATCAAAAAATCCAACACCCGATTTTTACCATGATTTCCATCAACAAGTGATGTGTGACAATCGAGTTAAATTAAAATACTAGAAATACTCCGAATCATATACCACACACAATCGGGCAGTGGACCCGTTCGTATACAATATAGATTAAAGTAAGTCAAGGTTCGTTCCACAGAGACTACAAAGAGCTAGCGAGTTTTAAGTAGCTAAAAAGAGTTTGGATTTTAAAGACTCCACGTCATCTTGAATTTTGTTTTTGAAAAGTTAGTTGATTGAAAAGAGTTAGAAACTCCGCAGAATTTATCGAAAAGAGAATTGTCTTATATCAAATATAATTAAAAGATCATCCACTTCGACTCCATGACACACATTATTTAGGTTGCATTTATATTAAAACCAATTCAACTTGTTGATTTTATAACGAGGATAGACAAAGAACTTACTAGTTGTACACCTAGCTTATTACCATATCCGTCTCATTAACCAATTCTTCGACCCCTAAGTTCCAGTGACCACCTTCACTATCAAGACCTACTAAATTGACGAATTTGTTTTGTTATTGTAAACAATCTTGTCTATCGATTTTCCCAAACCGTTAACACTTCGAATTCTATTATCTATTGCCGTTTATTGTCTTGTTACCACAAGTCAACACCTATTAATTGTACCCAATTAACTAGAATAATGTACTCCTAAATTTAGATACCTCTAAATCATTCATACATTATCAACAAATCAATAGATAAGAGCACAAGAACTCAAAACATTAAGATTACGACAAAACGTTTAACAATCAACTTGAATTCAAAAGATTATGCAACCATTATTCAATGTGTCACTTCATCTCAGTGGATGATGAAGTTATTTAGCTAGACATAATCATAAATAAGTCACAAATAGTAAAAGAAAGAGTAAACATCTTATACCAAAGTGCGAAAGAGAATGAAAAGCTAAAGAAATCGATGTTTGAATGCCTTGAATCCCTCGAGCAACCCTTCGAACTTGGAGAACGTAAAAGCTGCTAAAAAGTGCCTCAAGAAACCCTAAAATCGACTGGAAGTGAAAGTATATCGAATGGGAGGGTTTTGGTCTTGTATTTATAGTGAAAATCCAAAAGGGTTTCTGCCGACCTATTCTGTGCGCCACACACCATTTTTGTGCGCCGCACAAAACAAGTTTCCAAAAATCAATCTGCCCGATGTGCGCCGCACACCACATCTATGCGCCGCACAAACTCTTAGCTCGAATTTTCCCAACTTTCTTATCAAAATAACTTTGATATATGCGCCACACATATTATCCATGCGCCACACAAATCTTCAGAACTCTAAAAACTTGTATCTTCATTCGGCCTTTACTTGTACTCGTCCAAGAATCATCCTAATGCATCTTTTGACCTTCCAAATGCCATTTCTAACCATTGTACATGTTCTAAGTCTGCAACCACTAACAATACCATCAAAACATCGAATATACATGTAATTTGCACATAATTAAGCTTAAAACGACTTAGAAACGATATGGAATGTATATATAAATGGACATATCAACGAGTTAGTGATTAAATCTTGATTCTCTGAAAGACTTTCTCTTAAAAATGGTATAGATTTTTTGCTTCTTTGTGTTCCTTTCATATCGCAGCTTATTATATGTATATTTTTTCTGCTTTTTGTGTTTACTTTAATATGTATGTTAATCAACTAGGCCCCCAAAATTAGTCAAGCTTAAAGCCCCCAAAAAGCTTAAGTCGACACTGTCTCCATTCTTTGGGGATGGAGGAAGGAATTGCATTCCTTCCGTCACTTGAATTCTCAAAAAATCAAAATTCAAAAACATTCAGTCAAATTCCGTTCCTTCAAATTTCAATTCCCTCAAAAGATTTCATTCCTTCCAGAAACATTAGGTGAACCAAACACGCAATAAAATCCAGAATTCTCACAAACCCCCCTAATAATCCACCTATAAATGTTGGAAGTAGATAATAATCGCTTTTATGTTTTGTATGATTTGTCCAACACTCCAACTAGGCAACTAGATAATAATCTTTATATATCATGATAAAAACATCCTTGATGCACAAGCTGTTATCCTTTACAAATTTACTCATGAATGTATTACGTTTTAGTTTCTAACAATATAACGACTATTAGAAGTGGGACTACTATTTGAAAGGGACTTCCGCCACTTGACACCATGTAATTAGCATACAAGAAGTCTTTCAAAAAAGCTAAAGCGAGACTACCTTTTAAGGCGGAGCGACTTCCCGCAAGTACCTTCATGGAGTGCGGCTACATTCTATGGCATTAAAAGACATGTTGGGTTCGAAATAGTATGCAAAAATAAGGCAACGGATTTTGGCTAGAAATGAGAAGGTTGCCACTATTAACGCTTGTTGGTGCCGTGTGCTTGGCGATTAAAAGGATGACATGGGGCGACTAGTTGGCCAATCGCCTCAATCCTTTTAGTACAAGATTTATAGAAAAGTGATCAGATCTTTGTCTCCTAATCTTTGTCCAGAGTAATAAGTTTTAAGCTGTTTTTGGAAAAGTATTGTATTTTCTTCTATAGATTTTTCCCTCGATTTAAAAAAGTGATAATGTTTTTTTAATATAGAAAAATGAAAAATACAAGAGGCGAAACTATAATACTATTGTAGATGTAAATTGTGGGCCTTATTTGGAGCCTAAGATGAAGCATGCGTATATGGGCTTTTTATGTAATTAGTACAAATTCAGCCTGGGACTACTCAAAACTCAAAAGTGAATTCATTTTCAAGGCTCCTCATTTCTTTTCCAAGATCTTTTGGCCTCTGGGTGGGTGCACGCTTGTCCTTATTTTATCACTTCATATATATATATATTAAATAATGATAATTAGTTATACACTATGTCAGTTTTATAGACTTTTGATGCATCAAAATATAGTTTTTAAGTGTTCTGATTTGTTCTTATTTTAATTTCATTCTTATTTGATAGCCACCATATATATATATATATATATTATGTTCTTAATTAGTTAATTACCTGATAAATATACTTTGTTTAAAAACTAAAACAGCCATTAAAAAATGCAGTAACCGAAACAGCAATCGATCATAATTAAGGGCATAAAATATGTAGTTGCTTAACAAAAAGCTATTAATTGAAAATGATGTTCAACTGATCACTTTGACATGTATGATTTATGTTTTAGTAATCTTTTTGCTCTTCATCATGTTTCATGCATTGTTAAGAACTTGCCTTTAATGTGTTTGGATAACTAACCTTGACCTCTACTTAGTTTTACAATGTTCATAAAACCTTGAAATATCACGATATCGGTCCCCTGGTGGTGTATATTGTAGTGAGTTCTCTATATATGTAATACTCCGTATGTTGTTAATTGGATAGTTACATGATTTTAGCCATGTAGATGATTTAATTATTAGGCATGCAATACTATCCCTTTTTCGTTGATTTATTCGTAACATTGAAAGTACCCTTCAAGGACTACATTTGATACTGTTGAAACCATACTACTCGTATTATAGTATTATTGTTCATATTAGTCTAGTTAATTTAAGGTTGACCAAGATGAGTACAAATGAAACAAGGACTAACATAACATCAAGATCACTAATTCAAAGTATTTCAACACGTACAATTAAATTAGAGATTTTTTTGCTACGTACTTGATCATTATTTGACACTAATTGCATAATTTGAAGCATCTGGTGTACTAGCAAGGAGGAGGAGTTTCCTTTCTTTGATGGCTGGATCTTCCAACACAACAACCTTGTCTTTGTCTCCAACTCCAACCATGTGTAGGTGTTCAACATCCTCTCTTTCCTTCCCTTTGAACAATATCCTTTGCTCCTTTGGCTCCATGCCAGTCACCATTGACAAAACCATCTTCATTTCTCCTAATTAATTAAGTATCAAACCAATTAAACCTATACCTTCATAACTAAAGAAATATATAAATCATTCATAATTTGTCATATTGTATGTGCTATTGATCAAGAATTTGAAAACAAATACATATAAGTATAATCCCTAAAAGATCAATTCATATATGACGTTTGCTAAAAAAAAGACTATATCAATATCTATGTGTACGATCATATATATATGATGGAGTGAACATATATATAGATATACCAAAAGTTGAAGTTGCTTGGATCGAAATGTCATGCAAATGCGAACCGGTAGCGACTCTAACCATAATATATCCTTCCTTTTTATGATTAGTAGTATCTTGGAGTTCAAGGGGGTCTCTCCTTTGGACAAGCATCCCACCAGGCCTTAACTCCCATTTGATCTCTTCAACGACAGCTGCCGCACCACACGACTCCTTGTTGTCACCATCAGTACTGCTGCCACAACGTAACTTGGAAAGACTCCTGTGGAGTTTTTTTGATCTCAACTTCATCACCTTTGGTATCCCTTTCATTGTTAACCTCCCCCCTTTTTTTTTATTGCCAATGGAAGGACAAGGCAGGAAAACAGTTGGAGGTTATGAAGGGGGAAAAAGAGGCAAAATGTTAATAAAGTATGAGTAACTAACTGCTTCTCTCAACTTTATCTACTCAATGTTTATATACTCGAATGAATTTGGTTAAACACTTAAACAATAGTGCCGAAGATTTAAATTATTATGTTAGGCATACAAACTTACGGAGTATTAAGGGGTGTTTAGTATTGCGATTACAAAACAAAATCTGCATTTTCAAAATAGATTATGCATTTTTAAAACTGCGTTTTGAAAAAGTATGCAGGTACACGCTTCTCCAAAACTGCGTTTTCATAGCCGATTACACTTTTTCATACAAACACTTTTTTAGATTATTTGCGTATTACAAACGCAATAATGAGATAATTACTTTATAACGCAATCCCAAACACCCTCTTATTTCTATGTACTCGATCCCGGGCTCCCAGCCTACTTCGTAGTTCGTACCCATCATGCTATTGGGCTTTGCTGGCAGTTATCCCAAAATCAGTTTCGATTCAATTTGGGCTTAGGTTTTTTTGACTCGGACCTGAATGGATTTTGAGTTTTTATCCCTCACCATAGTCGGAAAATCCGAAACTGCACCAGGTCCAATTCGGGTTTGAACAAAACTGGTTTGGGTTTTGGAAAACCTAATGGTTTGAAACCGGTACCGATTCCGGTTTCGGGTTTCAAAATCGTGTAGATACCGGGTTCAAAATGGATTCGATCCACCTTTGACCAAAAATTGGGTTCAACCCAATTCGGGTTTGGTCAAACACATTCTTTAGCCTGTTGACAAAACCTGGTTTGGGTGGGGCAAAACCCGACTCTTGAGCACGACAACTCGTATACTTTACAACAACGATATCGGATTTCATAGAAAAGTTGAATACAAGGAAGGGATGCATAGCATCTTACTTTATTCAAGAGTAGAGAGTCCGTTTTTGTATTGTTGAAGTCAAAGTTATTTTTGTTCATGTATCTAATATGATGAATGTATGTATAAATTATATGGTATTCCGTATAAGTTATGGGAAAATCTAATGGGTTCGGGTTCGGGTTCACGGCTTGGCGGGTCGAAAATCTCGAACCCTAACCCAACCCATTAAAAATTTCATGTCAACAATTTTAACCCTGACCCGTGACCTGTCAATCCGAACCCAACCCACCAACCTGAAAAAAATCGGGTTGGCGGGTTGACGGGTCAAGTTTCAGGTTGGCGGGTCAAATGAGTTGGTGGGTTAGCGAGTTGATAGGTTGATTTTAGGTTAAACAGGTCATATGGGTCGGCGGGTCGGTGGATTGGCGGGTTGGTGGGTAAATTTCAGGTCAAATGGGTCATGGGTTGGCGGGTCAAATGGGTTGGTGGGTCGACCTATTAAAAAGAATCATATAAATTTAAATTCTTATCAGGTTGACGGGTCGACCTGTTAACCCAATGGGTCAACCCGAACCCAACCCCAAAAAAAAACAGGTTAGTGGGCTAGCGGGAACTTGATTTTTATTGGGTTGGGTTCGGGTTGGGTCGAGATTGACAACCCTAGGAAAATCATTTTTAGCTGCAATTAAATTGTTATGAAGGAGACAATTATGTACACTTTAAAATATGAACTCTATTCTTTAGTTTGTTAATAAAGAAATGAAAGGAAAGAGGAAGGGAACAAATCAGTCAATTTGAAGAGGAAAGATGTTGAAGCGATTTATACTGTAACTTTCCTTGTTTCTCCCCCCTTCTTATCCCTTTTCTGCATTTTAAAAAGTCTTAAAAATGCATTTTATAAATTTTTTTTTTCTTATTTCTTTTCTTTCTTCATTAAAAAAATCTTAACAATACAGTGAAAGGGTTAATATAAAAATTATTTTTTAAAAGATTCCTTGTAACTGCAGGGACTTTTTATGTAGTTTGTTGCATGTATGTTATCTCAATTAAATTATATATAAAGGGAAAAAAATATGTGACAATCTTGTATCTAAGTTTGAGTATAAACCTCTCACATACTATTTTTTAAATCATAAAACTTATGGGGGCTATGTGATTTATTTATTTTAAAGCAAATATTAAAAAACTGATATGTATAAGATATATACTTAAATTTGGGTACATTATAGCTACATATTCACCTTTCTCTTATATATATATATAGCTTTGTGTTTTAAGTAAAACCTATTAAAACCGACCAATTCTAATGGTTCAGTTATTTATGTACCAACAAATTGGTTTAACTAGAAATCTATTGTTAATGGTATGACATTTTGATAGTTAGATAAAACCTAGAAACCACAAAGTCATGAGTTTGAATTTCACAAAGGAGGATTTCTCATATTTATTAAGTTTTTTTCTGTTGGCATTATTGCCAACCAGGGCATATTATCCGGTAAGACGATGATACTTTAGTGATCAATCGTAAATCTAAATTTGCGGGTAAAAATATAAAAATAAAAACCTATGTTTAAAACAAAATGACACATTTGATTCAAGTAACATTTTTGCAAGAGATAGAAAGAATAAAATGAAAGAAAATGATATATCCTCTTAATAATTTAACAATCTTAAAACATGACAAATGTAATTCATTTATTCCCTCTCATAATTTCATTTTTTAATTTTAGATTGTTAACTTTTTAGAAGAATATATCATCTATTTATATCTATATTATCTAATAAAACAAACCACCCAATTTGGTCCTTAAACTGTAAACGAATGCAACTGAAAATTACCATCTACAAAAAGTATATTATAATACATAAATCTGTGATCACAAATGGATGAATTCTGCCTATTGTCAAATTGAAAGGCTGTGAATTGTCCAACAAACTCACACTTCTTCAACTAAACTACATCCCCAACAAGTACAAGCTCCCATCATATTCCAAATCTTTAACATTACAGTATTTTCAAGTCACCATTTTTATCTTGTGCTCAATCTTTCAGGTACATACCCTTTTCCATATCTTATATACCATGCTTTCCATCCATAAATTTAGCTATAAATTTGTATAAATAAACAAAGAATGCAAACTTTAAGTATATGCCCATCAAAAACTGATTGTTTGTTGAATCTTGAATCTAGCCATCACTTTGTGAGAAGAAAATGTAGAAATCCATGTTCTTTAAGGGGTTTTAGAAGTGGGTTTGTTTGCAAATGCAATAAAGTTAATCTTTTTGTGTTTTGGAAGCCAAATAAGCATTTAATTGGTTCATGTGTTGTCCCTTTAGCACTAGCATTTGAAGAACAAGTAATTGTTAGTAAAACCGATTCAAATTCGATAACTGGGACTGATAAAAAGAGTGATGATGAAGTTCCTGATGATATTGAACTCGATAGAGTAAAAACAGATAGTAATTTGCCACTAGTATCTGTCAAAAGTACTAATGGTGAACATAAGGCTAAAAAGGTCGATACTCGTGCTCTGGCATCGAGATTACGAGCTGCAAAAACTGCGAATGATGTAGAAATGGTGATTGGTGACTTAGGTGAACTTCCTTATCAAGTTTACTCGACGGTCATACGAGCATTTGGTAAAGAAAAACGAGTTAGTTCAGCCATTGCTCTTGTGGAATGGCTGAAGTTAAAGAAGCCCGGCCCAAATCTGTTTGTATTTAATAGTCTTTTGGGTGCTATGAAACAAGCAGAAGAATTTGATCATGTAGAAAAGATCTTTAATGATATGGTGATGGCGGGTATAACTCCTAATGTTGTAACTTACAATACATTAATGGGGATTTACTTAGCTCAAGAGCTCGAAATGAAAGCTATCAAGCTTTTTTATGAGATAGAAACAAAGGGTTTGTGTCCATCTCCGGCGTCTTATTCTACAGCATTGTTGGCTTATAGAAGAATGGAAGACGGGTTTGGGGCACTTGATTTTTATGTTGATTTTAGGAACAAGTATCAAAATGGTGAGATTGGGAAGAACGATAACATTGAAGATTGGGACACTGAGGTTAAGAAGTTAGAGGACTTTGTGGTTCGAATTTGTTACCAAGTTATGAGAAGATGGCTGGTTAACAGTGAGGATTCAAGTCAAAAAGTGCTCAGACTGTTGACTTGTATGGACCAGGCTGGTCTTCAAACAGGCCGGTCTGAGCATGAACGGCTCATATGGGCTTGTACTCATGAGGATCATTATATGGTGGCAAAAGAGTTGTATAACAGGATACGAGAAAATGATTCAGAAATTAGCTTATCGGTTTGCAACCATGTGATTTGGTTACTTGGTAAAGCTAAAAAATGGTGGGCGGCTCTTGAAATATACGAAGATTTGTTAGATAAAGGACCAAAACCGAACAACATGTCATATGAACTGATAGTTTCTCATTTCAACTTCTTGCTAACTGCTGCAAGAAAGAAAGGGATATGGAAATGGGGGATTAGATTACTGAACAAAATGCAAGAAAAGGGATTAAAACCAGGCAGTAAAGAGTGGAATTCGGTTCTCATTGCTTGTTCTAAAGCTTCCGAGCCATCAGCTGCTATACAAATCTTTACCAGAATGATTGAAAATGGTGAAAAACCGACGATTATATCATACGGTGCACTTCTTAGTGCTCTTGAAAAGGGAAAGTTGTATGATGAAGCATTAAGGGTCTGGAAACATATGATCAAAATGGGGGTGGAGCCAAATTCTTATGCATACACAATCATGGCTTCTGTTTATGCAGCCCAAGGGAAGTTTAATATAGTTGAGTCAATCATCCGTGAAATGCCAGTTTCAGGGGTTGAGTTAAACGTGGTCACTTTCAACGCGATTATTAGCGCGTGTGCTAGAAATAACATGAATGGTTCAGCTTACGAATGGTTTCAACAAATGGAGGTTGAGAAAATCGAGCCTAATGAGGTTTCATATGAAATCTTGATTGAGGCACTTGGAAATGATGGTAAACCCAAGTTGGCATATGATATGTATTTGAAGGCTCAGGCAAAGGGACTGAGCTTGTCTACGAAAGCCTACGATGCTGTAGTCGAGGCAGCACTTGGCGCTGGTGCGATTATTGACTTGAGCTTGCTAGGGACCCGCCCACCGCAGCTGGATAGTAAAGAAAAGTTCAGAGATTAAAAAAGATTGGCGTTGTTAAAACTTAAAAGTACATCATCTGACATTAATCAAGAGTACATGGACACTATAAATGAATAGGATACATCAATATATAATATATATTATCTTTGGTTTTTAAACATAACTTTAGAATGTTTATCTTGTTATATAATTTAGAGTTTTGCTAATGACAACTCAGTCTCAAATGAAAATATTTCTTCCGGGAACATACAATCTTAATTCTCCCTCGCGTGATTTGAAGTCCACGACGACTATAATTGTTGCTTAACCAACTTTGGTTGAGACAATCTTCTGTTAATGATAATTTAGCAACAATAAATCAGGTAAATTAAGAGTTAGGAATATGAAACTTCTTATGATGTTGT
Source organism: Erigeron canadensis (assembly GCF_010389155.1). NCBI lineage: Eukaryota > Viridiplantae > Streptophyta > Magnoliopsida > Asterales > Asteraceae > Erigeron > Erigeron canadensis. The sequence continues at coordinate 34,085,972 of NC_057766.1, forward strand.
GGTCATATGTTCCAGTTGGGACAAAAAGCTTAAATTTCATGGAATTTTGCTGGGCTGAAAACTCCTTTTTCCATTTTAGTTGAGGAAGTTCTCTAGTCAACCCAACCACCTATCTTCCATTTCCTTTCGGGTTAAGTTATGTTCCAAAAAGTATGTTGTGTGTCTTTTGGCTTTTCTTTTCATTAAAAAGGCTTCTAAATTGAATTTAACGTTTCTCAAATTAAAAAAAAAAAAAAACCTGAAAACCCACTGATATACCCTAATTTAGAAAGACAAGTCTGGATTTTGACGAAAATTTAGCTAGGTTCTTTTACACATAATATTTTTTCAAACATTCAGTAAAGATATCCGACATTAGAGAAATCTTTTATACATATTACTTGTACTTATTTTTCATTTCATGTGCTTTCAATATGAAATTTTGGTAACTTGTCGTCTTTTTAGTGGACCTTTTAGTCCGTTTCTCGGTGAAATTTGTCATTTGTTTTCCTACCTAATCCATGAGTCATTACTCCCCACAAGATTATTGTCCATTTATCTAATTTCTTGAAAAATTACTAAAAATGTGAAAATAATGAACTATATGAAATTATAAAAAATAATATGTAAAAAGTGACAATAAAAGTAAAGTGATATATCTTATACATAAAAATATACGGATATCATAACCATAATACTTTATGATAAACGGAATAAATGAACATGAAATTTGTGTATAAAAAATAATTATTTTCTACAGATATCACTTTCCGTCTATAATTTTATTAGTGAAATATTCGTAACAATGACAGTTAATTAATCTCTTAAACAGAGACGGTTATTCAACTTCCCATTAAGTAATGTGTAATGTAATAACCCACTCACTATATATTTTGCGGATCCCCTTTCAAAAAAGATTTATTTTGTGAATCTAATCTAAAGGGTCGACCTAAAAACGTGTTAAATAATAATTGTACCAATTAAAGTATCTTTGTCTTCACTTAAAATTCTACCATTTAAATAATGTTGTATCGTATATAGATTATTAATAAACGAGAGAAGTATCCGCGTTGCAACAATGAGATTGTGGGGTGATAGGTCATAAAAGGTGATAAGTTATAGAATGTGATAGCAAATGCTTTAGCCGTATGAGTTTTGTCGGATTTAAAAATTCATCGAAAATATATCGAGTGACATCAACATGAAATTTTAATAACACCTATATAATTTTTATAAGTTATTGATATACAGTTTTTAAGATAAAAAGATTTTGAATGAATTAGGGGAATAAAATGATTTATGTAGGACGGAAAAAAAAAGGAGTGGTTGAGATTTGAGGAGTGAGAGGAAAGTGAATGGTTGAGATTTAAGGGTATTATAGGTATATTAGGTAGAGATGTTTAAATTAGTGAATAAATAAGAGACGTAATTTAGGTAGTTCAAATTATCTTTTGAAATTTTTTAAAAAAAAAGACCAAAATGCTTTATAAGATAATATATATATATACAAGGTTTTTTACCCGCACGATATACGGATATTAAGTTTATTTTTTAAAAGTTTTAATATTGACATTGAAATCAATAATATATATAATGTTCAACATTTAAATACTAAAAAAAATTTAAACTTAGTTGAACATATTTAGAAACCTAATGGTGTTGTGCTACTTGGATAGTGAAAATTAGTTTAAATGAGATTAATAGTATCTTGTGGCTGCATATTTGCTCTAAATATAGTATTTGATCAGGAATAATTGTAATTACAACCCATGTTTTTATTAAAACAATTGCTACCCGTGAAAGAAATGAACCCGCATAACCCGTAACTTCAATGAATCGAATTGTGATATCATTATCTAGTTAGAAATAGTTAAATTCCTATAATGAAACTATTTTGATAATATACGATTTGAATCCAAGATCAAAAAAGTTAGATAAAGAATATTGTCTTTACAGGAAAAAAAAAAGATATATAGAAAATTTAAACTCATATTTAAGTTTATACGGTTTTAGTTTTCTTTTTTGCATATGGGATTTGTTTCTTAAATATAAGGGATTTGGTTTCTTAAGTTTGTATATAAATATCTTTTTTATTTAATATTTAATGGATAAATATTATCAAAAAATGTGATAATGACACATAGGATAAATACCTATGTGGCAAATTTTAAAAATAACTTTATATTGAGGAGGGCTTTAAAAGGTTAAGATTCCTATTGTTTTAATATATATATATATATATATGGGAAAGATAATTTGAGACCAACTAAAAAAAGTCAAAAAAAGGACAATTGATTTTCGTAAGTTACACACCACCATCATGATCTACTACGATATACAAGACTTTTTTGTAAAAACACTAAGACTTTCCAGCGACGAACCCACAGAAAAATCATGTGTAAGTTAACTTACACATGATTTTCTGGTGGGCCCGTCGACGGAAAGTCTTAGTGTTTTTACAAAAAAGTATTGTATATCGTAGTAGATGATGATGATGTACAAAAATCAATGGTTGTAGTTGGTCTTAAAATAAGAGGTGGTCTCAAAGTATCTCACCCTTATATACATATATATATATATAGATATAGATATAGAAGTAGAGTATAACAAGTATGCTGCTACAAGCAACATCCTCTATGATTTTGTAAAAGGGGAAGATTTTGTATTCATACATGATTTTCATGAGGAAGTTTTTGAAGGAAAACATGTTTCTTCCATAAAAAAGAATATTGGTTTTTTCCAATAGAAAGTATTGTATTGTATCTATAATAATACTAAATAAAATATAATATAAATATATGAAGTCATAGTCGAATTTAGAGTGAAATAGCAGAATCCTTAAACAATCTTCCAAAGATTCTGATGGGTTCTTCTTAAGATCCAAACTTTGTGAAAGCAGAAGCTAAAATGGTTTCCATTGGACAGATTTTTATGTTTCTATGGAACAGTTTATGTTTCTTGGTGCGGTTATTATGGAACCTCGTCTGTTTCTTGCTTTTATTCGCTGTGCTTCTTTTTCTGGGTTTTATTAAAGGTAACGTTTTTTTTTTCTTTTTTCATCTTAATTATGTCTCTTGAATTTCTGCTAAAATTGCTGTACTTAAAAATAACTGTTGTGCTGAAGTAATGATCAAATGTCATTTGCTTCATATTAACTGTAGCCCATTAGCAGAATCCATGAATTAATGCTTAAAGTTGAAACCTTTATTAAATCTTGAAATTCAAATGGGTGTTTTTGTTAATTTCAGGCATCATTGTTGCACCAATAATTTCTGCTATTATGATAGCTGGAAATTCTGTCATTTGTTTACTGCTTTGGCCTGCTCATCTTTTTTGGGCTTATTTTTCTGTGATAAGGTTTGTTTTATTTGATAACTTGTACTTTAGTATGTATGTATATATGATTTTCGTTATATGTATATGTGAATGGTTTTGTGTTATATGGCAGTGCTAAACGATTAGGGCCGGTGATGAAGCTCGTGTTGTGTATATTGATTGCACCACCTTTACTTTTCTGGCCATTGTTTGTTGCTCCGGCAAGCTTTCTTGGTGGTTTCCTTTACGGTTTTCTTGGAGGAATTTATGGCACTTTTAATGCTATTGGTGCAGGAAAGAAAAATAAGTTTCTCCATGTTATTATCGTAAGTAGATGAGTCATAGAGGTGGCAAAATGGGTGGATGGGCTAATTGAGTGATGGGTCGAAATGGTTAAATTTGCTAGTACAAGTGAAAGAGGATTTTATCAACCTACAAACACTTTTTTACTATAAATGATTCATGTGTCAAACATGGTAAAAATGATTTAGAAGGTCTTATGCATTTATAATGAACCTTGGGTGACTATCTAGTATCTACCTGTTTGACCCGCCCAACCTGTTTTGATTTAAGCTAGTATTTGTACTTTATCTGTTTGACCCGTTAAAGACAAAATATGACTCAAGCTGACCCGTTACCCATAAACGGATTGAAACTGCCATGATACAAACTTGTTTGAATTGGATTGTATCATTGTATTTTTATTTTAGTTGATTAGACTTTCAGTCTTATTAAATGTGGTTATCAGGATGGGACTTGGGATACTTTCAAAGGGACTTTCACTTTTATTAGAGACTTGGCGGATGTTTGTTTGTATTCATACTTCTCAGTGTTGGATGATTTCCGGAAACAAGACCCTCCTGGAGGCAGGATTGAGATAAGGTCTGATAGTTTTTCCTTTTATAAAAGTAAAATAAAGGTGTTATTTAGGGCGGATTACCAGATTCTGTGTTGTAAAACTTAATTTCGTCGTCACTTTTGCAGGGTGGTTTATGTCCCTGTAGCCATTTTGGCTGGGTTACTAGGGTTAGCAGTTGACTTTCTTGTGATCACAGTTATAGCTGTACTGAAAAGCCCGTACATGTTGATAAAAGGGTGGAGCCGCTTGTTTCATGATTGTATAGGACGAGAAGGCCCGTTTTTGGAAGGTATATGTGTGCCATTTGCGGGGCTTGCTATTTTATTGTGGCCTTTTGTTGTTATTGGAGCTTTGTTAGGGTCCATCGTGGCTAGCATCTTTCTTGGGTTGTATGCAGCTGTTGTTGCTTATCAGGTTGGTATTTCATTTTGACTGTTAAAGTCAAGAGGATGCCTTTTAAGCGTTGAAATTAACATGAGTTCTTTTAGTTTTCGATAACAACTTTAAATTGATCGTAACAACTAACTACCTTAGAAAACTGGATGTAGAATTTGTTCTGAATACCGGTATCAACTATGAATATGAAAAATAAGATAGTCTACCTTAAAAGTCACATTGTAACAGGAGTCATCTTTCTATTTGGGAATTTGCTATACTGTAGCTGCATTGTCAATCTGGGATGAATACAGCAATGATATTCTCGACATGCCTGAAGGATCTTGCTTTCCAAAGTATAATCTTTATTCTCAATATCTGTATTCTGTAGTTTAACAAACTTGTTATATAATCTCTATTTCTTGTAGCTAACTTCTTTAATATGAACAGGCCTAACTATCGACGTAATGCTGACGTGCAATCTGGTTCAAGAAGATCTTCTTTATCTAGGCCAGCTTCCTTCAGAAATCCACCATCTCGGTCCAATTCTTTCCCGACCCCCACGATCGAGTTGAATCCATTGGTGGTTAGTTATGTGAAACATTTGTTTTACAGATATAATATGAGATCCAATTTCGACCCAATATACTAAATTGGGATTTGGGTTGTATCAGGCCAAATGTGTCAAATGTGAAGACTTGGCTAAAATGGGAGCATTTCAAATGGGTTGAGTGGGTCAAACAGATAAACAGGCCAGTGTTTCAATTGCTTAAAATTTCCAATATCGCATTATTTAAACAGAAAACTTATTTTATTACTTTTTAAATTTAATGATCTTAGTAAATCAACTATTTACGAAGAAGATAAAACTTGAAAGTGTTGACTGGTGGATCAGCCCTTCTGTGATTGTATTAAAAACCCCGTTTTGATGTGTCATGCAACCCACTCATCTTGCTACCTCTAAGATGTAATAGTTAATATAGTTCGCTAATTTATATCTGGTGCATGTTGTGAATAGTTGATTGAGAACTTATTTCAAGAATGTCGTCGACAAGGTGAATTCATGGTTCTGGACGGATTAATAACCGTTAAAGAGATTGATGATGCGAAATCTGGCAAGGCTACTGTTAGAGTGATTAGTGTTGGTCTCCCAGCTTACTGTCTCTATCGAGCACTTCTACGGTCTGCAAAAGCCAACAGTACTGGTATATTATTAGGTAAATAAATATCTTTCTTCTTGACCCTGTCAGTTCATGAGTTCAAAGACTGAAAATTGTCCTTTTTATGACCTTCTTATAATGAAAAAACGTGATTTCATTTTGTACTCCAGAGGATAATGTTACGGAGATAACTACAGCAAACAGGCCTAAAGATACGTTCTATGATTGGTTCTTGAATCCTCTTTTGGTCATCAAAGACCAGATCAAAGCCCATAATCTGACTGAATATGAAGAGGATTACTTGGGCAAGTTAGTGCTGTTAAGTGGCGATGCTGAGAAGTTGAGAAACACAAACATTGGTCCTCCGCCCGAATCCGAGCTCAGACGCGGAGAGCTTGATGCATTGGCCCGAAGGTATAATGTATATAATGTTAGAGTTGGCAACACTGGCGGGTCAGGCGGGTTGGGTAACACATAAAAATGGTTTTTGTTTGTTTTTTTTTACTCTGAAAACTCCCATTATCTGTTTCGTTTAGTATAATAATTGTCGATTCATTAAAATACGATCACGGAACAGATTTAGTTATGACATTAACTAAATCTTTGGACAAAGCAGTTTAGGAGATTGTTACCGTTAAATTTATTGAATCTACACTGCAGATTACTTTTAGCCGTTGAGCATATTCCCTTTTTAGCTATAAATAATTATTTGACGTTTTTCTGACGGATTGAGATTATTACTAAACCAAATCAGCCAAGTCATAAGTATATGGATAGAAATTGCCTTCTCTACTCGTGTTTTATACTTTTATATGCGTACTACCTTGTTTCTTTACGCATTTTCAGTCGTTGTCTTTGTACTAATGAATGTTGATTACATGTGAAGGCTTCAAGGGATAACAAAGTCGATATCAAGGTACCCAACATACAGGAGGCGTTTTGAGAATAGCATAAAGGCGTTATCAGAAGAACTTGACAAGAGGAACACCAATGGACATCAAACATTTTCGGAATCAGAAGTTTCTAGTTCTAGCAATCACAGATCTCTTTTAACAAAAGATGGTAATCAAGAAAATGATCAAGAGGTTGATATAGATAACATTGTATAACTAGGTTCTACTAATGTATATAGTTTTTTCATGAGATGACTGCATCTAATTTCTCAACCTTCGTTTTAGATGTACGATGTAGTAACAATTATATTTTTTGTATTAAATCAATTTTGATTTTTAGATGTAAGATGTTGTCCCTTTCTGCTTTGAATATTCAATACTAACTTCAATAATTGTCACAATCAACAATCAAAGAGTAACTTCACCTTGTAATGATATATTTCAAAACATGGAAAAGGATGCATTCTTGCTTAAATGAGTGTTGTTTTCAGATATGAAATAAATAAATTAAAAGAGTTTTTTTGAAAAAAACAATTAATCTTTCTTTATCATCTCGTTTCCTATTATATGCATTTCCTTTGAAAATTTGAGTGTATGAACTTAAGGGTGATCATTGAGGAGTGGTTATGGTAGTGAGTGCTGGAACGACTCACTTGTACACCGCACCACTCACACGTGAAAGAAAATGAGTGGTGGGAGCATTCAGTGGAAGAAATGAGTGGTACACCAATCAAGGAATATAACGCTTATTTTCTTTTGTTTTTTGTTTTATTAAATACAAATTGTAATGAGTGGTTGGTGAGTATTTGAGGTGTCACAACGTGACTGGTTGGAAGTGAGTGGTGAGTAGTGGTAGGAGACACGGTTGACATCACCCTTAGAGACCTTCCTAAGTCTAATTCAAAACTTTCAAGTTGAGTTTCCATTTAATTCAACCTATAACTATAAGTTCAGTTTGGTTTGTTGAGAGTCTTAACTTCGGTTCGATTTGTTGACAGTCTTAACTTCGGTTTGATTTGATGACAGTCGTACACTTAATATTTTTTTTAAAAGACAGAGCAGATAAATTTTTACAATTTTGATAGCACCCACCACCAGTAGTGCAGTTTCAAGTCTTTAACTCTACAGTATTTATATTTTTGTGTTTTTCTTTCTTATAACTTTTGGCAGGAAAATTAAAATAAATAAGTACGGAGTACAAGTATCTATATCTATAATCTATAATTTTATATGTAACATTCAGCAACTTCCCCCTTTGACTTTTCAATAAAAGTCTTCTTCTCCATCACCATTCACCACCCTTCTCCTTCCTTCTCTTATTTGTTTAATTGAAAAAAAAGTCAAATAACAAAAAATTTAAACTAATAATTTCCAAAATAAAAAGACAGTCATGCGATCCAGATCTCTGATACAACAATCCAACAATCATCATTAACCCACTTTTGTAAAAACAAAATGACACGAATGTTGTCCTTAGTGGTATTCATAGTACTAGTATGTTTGATGAATGTCGGGTCAGGTCAAAGGATCCACACGTTGTTTTCAGTAGAATGCCAAGATTATTTTGACTGGCAAACTGTTGGGTTGGTTCATAGTTTCAAAAAAGCCCGTCAACCCGGCCCGATTACAAGGCTACTTAGTTGCACTGATGATCAGAAGAAACATTATAAAGGAATGAATTTAGCTCCCACTTTTGAAGTTCCTTCTTACAGTAAACACCCTGTTACTGGTGACTGGTAATTTTACTTATTTTATTGCAAAATTTTGTATATTTTTATCATATATATGTACTAGTTAGTAAGTAGTTATATTGTAAGTAGTTAGTAAGTAAGTAACGCCCGATTACTGTTTTCCATTAGTTATGGGTCCAATACCGTCTACAACAATGTACGGCGGAGGTTGAGATGTAGACAGCCTTACCCCTACCTATGATAGAGAGGCTACTTCGAGGTTCCACCTAAGGTAGAAAAGGACCTCCGGCCTTGCAATGAGTAACGGTCGAACTTTTGACCTTTGTCTCCGGAGGCAAGGTTGTTAACCACTTGATTCGAGCCTTGCTTGTTTTACTTGTGTTGTAAGTAGTTAATTTGGTCTTATGCATGTGGTGCTGTATAAGGTGCTTTAAAAAAAATGTGATTAATAGGAGGTTTGGAATGTTATTGTAAATAAGGGATTTTAGGATAATTGTGGAAACGGGATTTGGTGAGAGTGCAATGCAATACTTGTTTAAGTCACTAAGGGAGTGTAGGATATAGCGGGGTCAAAGAGGCTGTGGACATTTTTTGTCCTGCTGATTTTCATGTCAGTGAGTGTGGTGAAAGCTGTGACTCATGTCAACAACATTTTTATGCATCGGTCACAGTGATGGGCAACTCATGCTGAATAGCAACCCACCCAGCATTTAACTTTATAGTAACCATTTTTGGACGGTTTTAAATGCCAATTATATTCAAATTTTGGTGGTTTGTATACGAAGCATACAAAACATGAATTATTCACTCTGTAAGCATTTTCTATCTTGATATGGTTCCTAAATCATGAATATTCTCTTGAATTATCCAAATGCAAAATCCGTACACATAATTCTCAGAATGGTGAATGATCTATGCACTATTCATATGAGATATCTGACCATTGGAATCTTCAACCTGTTCACAAAAGCTGATTCCCCAACAAAAGTTTGATAAGTTTGCTCACAGATTTAAAAAAGTGTGTTTTATACGCTTATAGATTCTTTTGTACAGTGTGATTCCCCAACTTAATTACACTTTCAAATTTTTTATGAATTAGCAATTAGATACTTATTCTTCTTTTTTATGTATTCTTTGATAAGCTTAGGTAGAGGTAAGACTGTCTACATCTCAACCTCTCCCAATCACCGTCGAGGTATTGGGACCCAAAACCCGTGGAAGACGGCATTGGGTGTTACATTTATATGTATTTTGCTTTCGTGGGCAATGATGCATAACAAAGCACTATTATACATCAAAGTACTTGGGATTAGGAGTGTTATATAATTTTGCATATTGAAAGTGATTAACTGATTATTTTAGTTTCACTGATAATCAGTTTTTAGAGTTTGAATAGTGATTAGGGTAAACTGAAATTGTTGGTCTGATTATTTAAGGGTTAAATTATCAGTTTAGAAGTTGCGGTGAAAAAACTAATAAATCTCGTTATCTGATTCTTTCAAGTCCATTTAAAAGCACATCCTATCTTATACACCCAGTTTAGTTATAACTGATTAGTTGATTCTGATGATTCTATATGAAATGCCCTCTTTTCAAACAGACAGGCAAACACCCCCATACATAGAAAAGCACAGAAAGATTATCAAAATACTTAATGTTGGTGTTAATTTTATAGCCAGTGGCATAACGTTTTTCCACATTAGCGCATAAATAACGATGAGCTGGTTATAGGATTTGATTGCATTGCAATAAGATGTTATGACTTATGATAAAACCTTTATTTCTTTAATACAGGTATCCTGCAATTAACAAGCCAGCGGGAGTTGTTCACTGGCTTAAACATAGTAAAGATGCAGAAAATGTTGATTGGGTTGTTATACTGGATGCAGATATGATTATCAGAGGCCCAATTTTACCATGGGAGATTGGTGCAGAGAAAGGAAGACCTGTTGCTGCATATTATGGGTATAAAGTCCTTTTCATATTCTTGATTTTTTATCCTTTAATTATTCTTATACGTAACTCTTACGGAGTAACACTATATATATTTTGTATTGACATTCCTTACATATTTCTGGTGACATATAGTTATAAATTACAGTATCGATAACTTACCCATTATCGATCCCCCACCGACGGCCCGAAGGGTAAGTCATGTACTTTGGTTAAAGAGACATGGGGTGGGATTTGAATCCTGACCCCGCTTTTATGCTGCATGCCCCCCACCACTAGGCTATCACACTTCACAGTAGTCTTTGTCTGAAATTGTTGCACTTGATCCGTAACAGCTTAAGGAAATCTATTAACTATCCAAATATCTTAAGTATACTTTAATGATAACAAAAGTATGTGTACACCCAACTCAATATCAAATTTTGATGGGAGGGACAAGGACAATAAGCACACACTTAAGTTTAAGTAAAATGTCACCCGAAAAGAATGCGACAATTTTCAAGAGCTAGTTTTCTTTTCCTTTCATTTTCAGTTAGGGGTTTACTGGAAATCCTGTGTATTTATAATTGTTTTTTGTGGATTCTCATTCTATAGGTACTTGGTGGGGTGTGATAATATACTTGCCAAATTGCACACTAAGAACCCTGAACTATGTGACAAAGTTGGTGGCCTTTTAGCAATGCATATAGATGATCTTCGAGCTTTGGCACCAATGTGGCTCTCTAAAACAGAGGAAGTACGAGCAGACACAGCTCATTGGGGAACAAATATAACCGGTGATATTTATGGCAAGGGGTGGATCAGTGAGATGTATGGATACTCATTCGGCGCAGCAGAGGTAAAGTTTAGAGGTAGTGAATTGGGCGTTTCAGATGGGTTGTGTAATGAGTTAAATTTAAAACAGGTTTGGGTTGAGACAGATAGCGATTAGTATGTTGGGGCTGGTTTAAAATTTATTTTCCCTTTTCAATAAATAATTAAATAGCTAATGTGTTAATATGATAACTAAATCTGTACTGTTGCAATGAATTTGCTTTTTCCCAAAAAATTATATATATAACTCCCCTTTGCATTATTGCATCATTTTTCTTCTGTTCATAGAAGATTCTTAGCTGCTGTCATCTGAACTTTCAGGTGGGACTCCGACACAAAATTAATGATAACCTGATGATCTACCCAGGATATATTCCACGAGAGGGGGTTGAGCCTATACTAATGCATTATGGCTTACCATTTTCTGTTGGCAACTGGTCATTTAGTAAATTGGAACATCATGAAGATGGTATTGTTTATGATTGTGGACGGCTATTTCCAGAACCTCCATATCCCCGAGAAGTAACAGTTTAAATCCATTTACTTATGAATGGGTGATTTGATTTGTTTTCTATCTTACACGGTTGAAAGTCTCTCAAGTTTTTTTTTTTTTTCGAAAATATGTAACCTGTAAATGTTTTTATTTAAAGAATTGGATTTTAATAAATTAAATAATTGTTTTTCTAATCAAATTTGTTGCATCAATTAAATCGTAATATTATTAAAAAAAAAAAAAAGTTGGACCAAAGTTTGTTTGCAGGTCATTCAACCCGAATGCGTCTAGACCTGCTACCCAACTTACCAAACCCACCCATCTTGCTACCTTTAGTGAAAATATATACTAGTACTTATTGTATGACTTGTGCAGGTGAGGGCAATGGAACCTAATCAGCACAAACTGAGGGGACTTCTCTTAAATATAGAATGTATGAATACACTAAATCAAGGTCTCCTATTACAACATGCAGCATTTGGCTGCCCCAAGCCAAAATGGTCAAAATATTTGAGTTTCTTGAAAGGTAAAAGTTATGCCGAGATGACTAAACCTAAAGGTCTGACCCCTCAGAGTTTGAAAATTATGGAATCACAACACGAAGAATCTCTAGTAGATGAACCTGTAAATCCAAACACAAAAATCCACACACTTTTCTCCACAGAATGCACCCCGTATTTTGATTGGCAAACAGTTGGTCTGATGCACAGCTTTAGCCTCAGCCGACAGCCGGGAAATATTACAAGACTTCTAAGTTGTACAGAAGAAGACCTGAAACAATATAAAGGTCATGATTTGGCTCCCACACATTACGTTCCATCTATGAGTCGACATCCATTGACAGGGGACTGGTAACCTGCATTGCACTTTTGCGTTAATATTATGTTTTATGGATTGGGATCTGTTCTTTATGTATGTTTCATGCTATCAGGTATCCGGCGATAAACAAACCTGCTGCAGTCCTTCATTGGCTCAATCATGTCCAAACTGATGCTGAATATATAGTAATCCTTGATGCTGACATGATCATGAGAGGACCAATTACTCCATGGGAGTTTAAAGCAGCGCGAGGCAGACCAGTTTCGACTCCCTATGAGTAAGCCACCCTAGATCCATATTGCATGGAGCTGCAATTATAGGTGGGTGGTGGGCAGGCTTAGTTATAAGTCAAAAATGGTTTGGATTAAAATGAGTCATTTTCAGCATGGTTCAATGTGGATCAGGCTCAGCTAATCTGTAAACACTTTATCACCGTTTAACATTTTCTGTAAATATTAATTATGATCGCTAGAGACACAATTATTATAAATAGTAATACTTTAAGTATCTGAAAACATCAAACATAGGAGGTTGTATTGTATGCACTAAAAGTAGACTTTGAGAGATCTTCAACCCTTTTGATACGATCCCCTTTTAGCCAGAAATTTTTTTTTATTCATTGACCCATTTTATATAAAACACAACCTAGATCGTTCCATCTATAGATAAACGGGTTGAAACTGCCACTTCAAAGATTTATTTATTTTCTGCACAAAGAGAGAGAGAGAAGATGGTCCATGTGACTGCTTTTAGCATCAAAGTTAACAATAAGATAGGATGATCTATTTGTGAAATTTGTGAAACTACACCCACCATCAAGGTGTACTTTTTGTTTGGAGAGGATGTTTTGATTTTATTATGCACTGAATCTGATTGATGCTTTTGTTTTTGATAAATAATCCCAGCTACCTTATTGGGTGTGACAATGAGCTTGCAAAACTCCATACTAGCCATCCTGAAGCTTGTGACAAGGTTGGTGGTGTGATTATAATGCACATAGACGATCTTCGAAAGTTTGCTCTCTTGTGGTTGCATAAAACAGAGGAAGTAAGAGCTGACACTGCACATTATGGCAAAAATATAACTGGAGACATCTATGAGTCTGGGTGGATTAGTGAAATGTATGGTTATTCCTTTGGTGCAGCAGAGGTAAATTTCTTATTGTAAATTCCAACACAAATTTATTTCCTTGTCTTGGGTGATCTATGAATTTTTTGTGGGGGATATTCCAATGTAAAGACCAAATTAGTTTTGATTTCTCTTTTGGGTAACCGCTTCTCTTTGACCCGAAAAGCAATAAAATTTTCAATGTTCTTATAGTAACCTGTACATGTGTTATGTCAATATCGATGACATGTCAGTAATTATGACTTTCTTGACTTTTTTACTGATCTGGCTCTGAGAAAGCTTGTTGCTTGTTGACAATGTTATAGATTTACGTTTAGTGGAATTTTCTAAAAGTTTGAGGGATTTAATGGGTGAAACAAAGATTGTTAGACATCGGACAAGATTTGATTACTTTTTATGCAATAACGCCATGTGTATCCGTTTTTATGTGCTACCTTAATACCTTGTACATTTCTTACTTTTTATGTGTATCCGTTTTGCACCTCCCTAATTATACCATGGTTTTGTAATAATTAAACTTCGTGCAGCTGAAGTTGCGGCATGTTATAAGCCGTGAAATATTGATATATCCTGGATATATTCCTGAATCTGGAGTCAAGTATCGAGTTTTCCACTATGGGTTAGATTTTGGGGTTGGGAACTGGAGTTTTGATAAAGCAAACTGGAGAACCGTTGATGTGGTCAATAAGTGTTGGGCTAAGTTTCCTGACCCTCCAGATCCTTCAGAAGCTGATCAAACAAATGAGGACAGTAGACAACGTGACTTGCTAAGCATAGAATGCGGAAAGACACTAAATGAAGCTCTTCGTTTACACCATGAAAGGAGGAGATGTGGTGACCCTAAATACATAGCCCAGCCAGATCCGGAGATACTAAATGAAGGCACTATGGGTGATAAATTTGGTCAATCTGAGGAAAGTAATATGGTAACTGGTGATAACTCTACATTGGTGGATGACTCATCATTGCCTGAAGAATCAAGTCAGACGTTTCTTCATTTTAGATTTTGGATGATATTTTTATGGGCATCTTCGGTTTTAGGTTTTGGGGTGGTGATGATGGTAATACTTAGAGGCCGTAAAGGGCAGAAGAAAAGAGGGAAAGGCTCGAAGAACAGAAGGAGGTCCTCACATTCAGGTTTCTGGGACATTAACGACCAAGATAGGACTGTTCGCACCTCTGAAGTATGATGAAAGCTTCAAAGAATCAGTCTTTAGCTGGTTTTTGATGGTCGAGTCACCAAAATTGTAGCATAGATTGGTGGGTAGAGCTGAAGAAATTTGCAGATCCCGAGAAAGGAAATCTTGAAATCCTGATTATAATGCATAAAAAAATGTGTAATTTTGTTGTAATGTTAGATTATATCCAGTTATAAATATGGAGAATGTAAATTTTGGAGAAGCTTTATTATTTGAAGAGTTGAAACACGTAATTCACGAGAGATGAATCCCTTTGCTGTATTTTTCATTCGATTCATTGGTTACCTGCAATTTACATATCATGTTCTTACAGAATTAATCTTTCCTTCGGTTTATCGTGCCTACAATACCTCTTACTTAAAAGTCAATGACTGTAACACCTTGTCAATAAAAAAGGAACACTTGATGGTGTTATCCATCAACGACGAAATGGAAGAAACTAGCAATTAAAAAAGCACGCCTTGTATTTGTTAATGTACATAATTGAACAAAAAAAATTACATAAACACATAGCACATTTGCTCTTTGTTACAACTTTAGGAGATACAACCCAATCCTATTCGTAATCATAACCATAATCATAATCGTGATCAAAGTCGTAATAATACTCATGATCATGACCATCATCGTAGTCATAATCATAATCATCTGTAATTGCACCCAGGTGTTTTTGACCATCATCATACCTTTGTTGGGTGGCTGACTCTTTGGTGAATAAACGAGATTCTACCATATCTCCACCTCTCCATTGAAACAAGAGAGTGATCAGGAGGCTTATGCAGCTCCAAAACACAACGTGTTGACGACTCATTCTCTTCATTAGTATCATGTTTATACGAACCACAGATTTTAAGATGCAAAACTAAGTTTCATGATATTGTAGAAGAATATATATTGAGTACAAAAGAAAAGAATAAAGTGGTTGGATTGTTGCAAAATAAGGTGGCTGATTTGACATATTGAAAAAGATGGGTTGGGTTGGTTAGATCAAGTGTCCCTGTTACTTGAATAGGCAAAAACAGAACAAATTAATACAAGTATATGAAACATTAATTTGGCGACCGTGTTATAGCCAACCCGGCCGTCGGATGATCAAACTGGCAAAGTCCGCACTGCAATGTAACTTAGATCGGCCGGCCCTTAATACAAGACCGTTTACTTGATCAAAAATACACATAAGATATACATAACAATAAAAAGAAGAATGAATAGAAAAGCAAAGCAGTTTTTATTATTGAATGGGTAAGACTCCATTAATGTATAAATTAGTAAATGGAATAATAACACCATAATAAGATTATTAACATAAACAAATAAAGGAAAAACATATATAATAAAATATCATCTCTGATCCCATTAATTTGATAAGTAATAAAAATCATCATTGGGAATGGCCAACTAAATACCATCCATCATCATCAGCAGCAGCAGCAACGTCATGCAAATCTGCTCCCCAACACAATCCTACGTCACAATATTCTTCTTCTTCCTCTTCTTTATTCCATATCATCGAAGGAAACGCGTACATATCCGCCACGTAACCAGAATAATAACGATCATTAACAAAATCCTCAAATACCATATCATCAATGTAATCATCAATACCGCCGGCTAAGTCAGCAAGTACACCGGTGGCCGAAGTACCAACAGGATAACCGATCTGTCCATGATCCGACCCGATTGATCGCATCTTCATTGTACCTTTGGTCTTGTCTTTTGACTTTGTTGCCGGATGAATATGACAACCGAGGCATTGTGCTTTACCGCACTTTCCGGTGAACTTGGACTGGTTCGTAGGCTTCCTTGACACCTTGGTGAATACCCCTTTAACCAACGCTGAGTCAACGGTTTTCACATGTCGTTTACTTTGTTGATCATAGGGCGATAAGGGATCCGGCGGGAGGATCGGGTAGCTCCGAACCACGCCGTGTTGACGACCCTCTCTCTTCATTGGTTCGTTTGTTGATGAGGACCGGTTAATGAAGAAACCTTTTGATATGAACTTATATTTATAGATGAATAATAATAATGAATGAATAATGAGAGTGGTTTAATAATTTACTTGGTGAACAAGGTGCTAGCTGGTTTGGTCAACTTTACGTGGTCAACAAGGGCATAACTTGTACTTTGTTTTTCAAAAGTTGTACAGTGCTTTCGCATCTGGATGAGAATTCTTTTTTTTTTTTTTAAGTTTGATAATCAACTTTATTATTATTATCTTTTATTTACTAGTAAAATCACAATATCATAAATCCCGGCCGTTTATTTTTCAAATTTAAAAGATCAGAATTTTTTTCATCTAATTTACGGTAAAAAAAAAAAAACCTATATATGTACTGTATTATGTCACTTCTACTAAATTATAAAACATTTGCCCGGAACTCAAAATACTCTGTCACTTATTCATAATATCCTTAAAAAAATCTCAACTACACATCCTTTTCTCTCCTCAAATCTTAAACACTCATTTTTCTCTCTCATAAATAAATCATTTTATTCCTGTAATTTATTCAAAATCTTCTATCTCAAAAAACCATACATCAATAAATTATAAAAATTATATGGGTGTTCTTAAAATTTCATGCTCTTTCATTAAAGATGTCATTCGATTTACTTTCTAATAAAAATTTAAATCCGATGGTGGAACTCGTACGGCTAAGGAATTCGGTTATCACACTCTATGACCTATCAACCTATCACCTTAACATCTCACCGCCGCAACTTATGAGTACTTTCCCTGGTTTTAAATAAAAGAAAACTATCTAAATCTTAAACTGAGCAATGAAAATTAAAAAAACTTTGGAGCAACATACAGAAATCTCATTGAATGTTATGTATAAGTTTGATTTCACCAATATATTTCCACCAAATTCTTGATTATATTTTAGAGTTAATTACTTGATATGTATATAATTTTTGTCTTTTTTTTATAAGACCTTTAGTTAGTATATATTAAATAATTATATACCTTGCTGTTCAAAAAATAATAATAATAATTATACACCTTCCATAAAATTTAACGTGAGCTTTTGACATAAGGAGATACAATTGTTCTATATACATCATTTATAATTTACTTTTTCTTATTAAAAACCCGTATATAATCTCATCTTAATATTATAAAACATAACGAAAAATTAATATAATCTCACACAGTTATTGATTTTCACCAAAATCTAATTGTACTACAATAATAATTGTCATAAAAATAATTTACAAAGGCGCGTTAGAAAAATATAAAACCTTTACGAATCGATGAAAACGTATTGGTCGTTGAATCGAATATTTGATTATATCAGCTCTAACAAACCCTAAGGACTGGTTGGATCACCTGCCTTTGCTCTCGTTCGAAACAAAACAACAAAATGATGTTATGGTTTCCGTTTGTGTTCTTACGGCCGAGATTTACATAAGCGGAGGAGATATTTATTATTTATTATTTTTATTTTTATTATTGTTATTGTTGTTACTAGATTTTAGACCCGTGTCCAACACTGGACATGGGATTTACGATATTAACAATATTATATCTTCATACATTTAAGTCATAAAAGCTTACAATTTTAAAAAAACACGGTTTTAAATGTTATATTTTGCAAGCTGTATTACAATAATCATAGGTTCCTCAATATCATTATATAATAATTTCTCCATTATAATATATTTTAAAACAGATGTACTCATAATGTGATATTATTAGAAAAAATAATTAAGAACTAAAATATAAACATATTTGTGATCCCGAACTTGACATTCAAGTATATGTATTTAATCATGATGCGCGTTCATAATACGCATATGTTTATTTTCAATCACTTGTTCTATGATAATATGATAACAATTAAGATTGTTTTTATATTCTTTGATAACAATTAGGACTCTTCTAATATTTGTTAATAAGTCATTAGATTTTCAAATAATTTTTTGTAGAAAATATTACATATGTTAAATTTTTTTTATTTAATTAAATGATTGTAAATTTTAAAAAATTCTCTCAAGTTGATGGCTAAAAATAAATATAAATTAAGTATTCAGGGCTAAAAAGTGTAAATTATTGATGGAAAACAAAAAAATGTAAATTAATGAGACTTTTTCTACAAATTAATATAAATATTAATATAATAATATATTTGGATAAAGATTATTAGGATTTTTAATTTGTAGTTTATCTAAATGATGACATCATCAAAAGTCAATTTGATGAAATCGAACGATGTGATTGGTTAATTAGTCATTAGTTCAACTGTCTTATAGTATATATTAAGATTAAGATTAAGATTAAGATTGTTTAAACAAACCAATCCTCTTTTTATTTTTGTTTTGTTTTTTTTAACCACTAGGAATAAAAGACGGAATGGATTATTAGTCTGGTAATTTTTTCAAATTTTAATTATTAATTAATAGATTCATGATAGTTATTTTAAATTGAGCCAAACACATACTGTATTTTTAGATCAACTTTGATGTGTGATCCAAGATTATTATTTTTCCAATTTTATAATTAAGTAGTCTACAGTTTTCAAAAAAAAAATTAACGATTAGAGATTGCATTATTTAGATTCTTACTTTTAAATTAATTCAAACGTTTTTGAATATGTTTATGCCGAACCTTAAACTTTTAATTAAGAAAAATTAATCTTTATTAAGTAAGTTAACACATGATTGTGGGAACTTTATGTAAAATAATTTAGTTTGCATTTTAAAAAAAATTCTCCCAATTAATAATTGAAGTTTATGGGCCTAATTTTCACTAATATATATAGAAAAACAACCTTTGCAATTTACTCTTCGATCTTTATATGAGATGTCTCTTATGGTTTCATTTAAAAGAAAAGTTAAATATCATAAGACTCACTGTTGTAAAACTCACCGAGTCGAACCGAGTACTCTCTGGGTACTCGCTACAAGGTTGGGTGCCGAGTCAACCTGATTCGGCCGATTATTCCGAGTACTCACCGACTTTACCACTTTGACCCCCGATTACTCACCGCATTGACCCGATTACTCACAACTCACTAGTCGACCGACCTGGGAACGCATAGCGACTTCTGCAACCTTGATAGGACTTCATTCTCAAGTTTTATAACTTGAAAAAAATATTTAACCATCTCCCCGCACAACACCATTTCACACTAATCATTCAATTTCATTTTGACCTAGCTACAAGATTTATGAGTTTGGCTCGATTAAACAAAATAAAGCCATAAAACCAATTATAAACGACCTCATCAATGATCTTGAACAAATTAAAACCAAATAAAATCCAACCAACCTTGTGACAAGGTTGGTGGTGTGATCATAATTCACATAGACGATCACCGAAAGTTTGCTCACTTGTGGTCGCGCAATACAGTGGATATATATAAGTCAGAGCCGACACTGCGCATACATTATAGCAAAAATATAACCGGTGACATCTATGAGTATATGTACATAGGGTTATTCCTTTGGTGCAGCAGAGGTAAATTTCTTTTTGCAAATTTTTATCTTCTAGTCTTAATTAGGGATATATCTTTGACTTTTCCGTGGTGAATATTGCATTCTGAAGACCAAGTTAGCTAGTTATGATTTTCTTTTGAGTAACCACTTCTCTTTGCCCTGAAAGCCATTATATCTTCAATGTTCTTATAAAAGCTCTAAACCTCTACTCCATAGATCACATCTATATACGGTTACCTGTACACGTATATTGACAAAATTGATGGCGTGTCGGTAATCTTGACTTTGTTAACTTGCTTTTCTTCTTTTTCCTGATGTGGCACCGAGAAAGATAGTTGTTTGTTGACAACGTTAAAGATTATATTAAGTGGAATTTTCTTGAAAGTTTGAGGGATTTAATGAGTGGAGACAAAGATTGTTAAAAATTTAGACGATATTAGTACCTTGTGCATTTCCTACTTGACTCGTTTTGTTCAAGTCTCAAGTGAAACTATGAGAGTTGTTCCCATTTTTTGCACGTGCCCCCCTAACTAACCCGTGAATAATCAGACTGACAAAGGATTTCCATGCCATTGCCTTTATGCATGATTTACCTTTCCGATAAGATAGGCTTAATCTTGAATATCACAAATAATTTAACCAATGATAATAAAATTAGATATACTATTAATCTTAATGCAGAGTTAGTTTAGAGGCTTGTGTCTCTTGAACAGAATTCAATGTTCACATAAATAATTTTAAGATTTTAAAAGAAATGAACTTTATTTTAAGTAATTTTATCTTTGAATTACTCATCATTACCAAAATTATCCTTAACTTTTTATGTTGCCCTTAATGAATTATAATGTACACTTTAAACCTTTATTTTAATAATTAACACTTTAAGTTCTTATTTTTTAAAAATTTTCACCATCACAATTATATCAAGCTACACCAACCATCATCGACACCACTAAACCGTCTTCCCCACCACCGCCGCCGCATTGCGCGAGTACCATGCTTGTTTGTGATAATATAAAATTACATTAGAATTGAATAAAAAATATAAATTACTAGCCTAACTAAAAGTTTTAATTACAAATATCAAATAAATAATCAATATAACTGTCCTTGTTGCAAAAGGTAACTTCCAATTAATACAGTTTTTTGAAGTTATGAGTGTTTTTTAAGTGGATATTTAAATTTTGATTGTGGATGATCTACAACGATATAATAACTAAAAACATATGAATTGTATTATATTAATATTACATAAAGCGGTTGGCATTGTAAGGTTAAGAGTGAGACGTTAGTGTGGTGTTCGGAACACCGCCGTCAACGAAAAAATATGCGTGTGGTGCCGGTTTGAGTGTTAGAACCACTCATTTCAAAGGTGCATGCGTGGTAACTTTTTGCACATATATATATTTTTTTTTGTCTTTCCCTATCTTTTATTATTAATATTATAAGGTATAATGTGGTGTGAGTAGTGGATGGGTGATGGGTTGTCATTTGCCGACAAAAAATGGATTATGGTACGAGTGATTGGTGAGGGATAACTAAGGTGGCATAAAAAGATTGATCGAGAGTAAGTCTATAAGTGATGGGAAAGTTGGAAAAGGTGAAATGCAAATCCTCTACGACCATTTATAACCGGTCACTTTCTTCACCTACATTTTTTCTGACACATAAAAGATAATATATACTAAATTTCCCAAAATTCGTAAATAATTTATATTTTTCAAAAAGAAAAAGGAAAGAGATCGATAAACATTTCTATAAGTAGACTACCCCTTTCGAAGCAGGGGCAGAACTACATTGTTTATAGGGTAGCCCGGGCTACGGGTCCATTAAATTCACGTAGTTCAAATTTTTTGAAAAATTATGTAATTTTTATTGGTACTACGGGTAAAATAAATATGAGATACCAGTCATGTAACAAACTTTAAACTTTTGAAACATTTTTTTTATCAATAAAACTTATAAAGATATATATTTACAACTAAATGATAAAGTAAAAGTGCCAAAAATCTTAAAAGTCATTAAAAATAGTCAAAAATCTGTTAAAAAAATGCTAAAATTCGTAACAATTTAGTCGTTAGCGTTGTTATCGTTACTTTATGTCGATACAAGGCTAGTGGAAAAAAATCGTGTTACGGGTCACTTCTGATTTTGGTCCCGCCACTGTTTCGAAGGCCATTAATAACAAAGTAACAGACACACCATTAATATTTACCTACTCTCTCCATTTTCTTTTCATATACTAGCATTGTACTCGCGCGATGCGGCAGCGGTTTGGTGGTGACGACGATTGGCGGTGGTGACGGTGGCCGTGGTGGTGTTGTTCATGGTGGGTGCAACTCTGTAAGTAATTTGTGTAAATGTAATTGATGTAAAGTGATAGTAGATATAATTTAGAAGATAAAGGATTAATGATATAAATTAATTTATAAAGAGTAAAATGATAAATTTTCATCTAACACTTTTATGAGAGAGAAATTAATAATTATTATAAGATAGTTTAGAAAGGGCTCATTTCCATCTTATTTGTTCTGTAAAAGTGTACCTAAACAATCCCTTTTAATGCAAGTTACTTTGTCATCGTCCTTTGTACAGTAGTATATAACCTGAATTCATACATTATTGAGTTGTTGGTTTCAATTCTATTAATTGTACGTTATATATCCCCAACGTGCCAGAATAATAACGATCATTAACAAAATCCTCAAA
Organism: Erigeron canadensis; assembly: GCF_010389155.1. Taxonomy (NCBI): domain Eukaryota; kingdom Viridiplantae; phylum Streptophyta; class Magnoliopsida; order Asterales; family Asteraceae; genus Erigeron; species Erigeron canadensis. The sequence goes on from NC_057766.1 coordinate 34,108,797, forward strand.
TACCATATCATCAATGTAATCATCAATACCGCCGGCTAAGTCAGCAAGTACACCGGTGGCCGAAGTACCAACAGGATAACCGATCTGTCCATGATCCGACCCGATTGATCGCATCTTCATTGTACCTTTGGTCTTGTCTTTCGACTTTGTTGCCGGATGAATATGACAACCGAGGCACTGTGCCTTACCGCACTTTCCAGTGAACTTGGACTGATTCGTAGGCTTCCTTGACACTTTGGTGAATACCCCCTTCACTAAGGCCGAATCAATGGTTTTCACATGCCGTCTACTTTGTTGATCATAGGGCGATAAGGGATCCGGCGGGAGGGTCGGGTAGCTCCGAACCACGCCGTGTTGTCGACCCTCTCTCTTCATTGGTATGTTTGTTGATGAGGACTGATTTGTTACGATGTAGCTAGAAACATTCTGATATATTTATACAACAATAACTATAATTATAAGGGAAAAATAAGAGTCTTTTACTTGGGGAACAAGTAGGTAGGTTGTTTGGTCAACTTTGCGTGATCTACAAGTGGATAACTTTCTACTCTGTTTCCAAAAGTTGTACATTGCTTACTCATCTTTTTTACGTTTTTCATAGTAAAAACTCCTATGTAACTATATTTATTTACAATGGTAAAAATATAGAAACAATTATCCTGTATTTTTTTATTCTTAATTTTTTTTTTTTCAAAACGGTATGTTAGTTTGTTAGTGATTCGAACCCGAGCGGTAACATCCATGAGGGCAGTATGCTAGCGGTTAGAACCCGAAAACACCCCTGGAGACCAAGGGTGCGATAACACGGCTCGCACGTGTCTGAAGAAGTAAATACGCGAGACTATGGGAAATTGAGATTCGATCCTTGATCTTCCATTCAATTTTTTTTAAAAAGATATGAATCATTTGCTCACAAGGGAATTTGGCTTACGTTGTCTTAATCAGGTTCGCGCTAGAGAGCTCGCTCACCCTCAATACCTAATGGGAGGCCCCAACTAAACCGTTCGAAGACACGACATTTAATTGGATAAAACTTTGTCCACTCTGCAGAACTCAAACTTGCTTCATTAGAGGACTTTATTTGTGAAAGTTATTGAAATGTTTTTTTTATGTCTTAAATTCGAGACTTCCAGCATGTAAAGCTGGTTACAAAATATTCTTATTTTATTATATTAAAATGGGTATAACCCCATTTTAATCTGTAACACCAGATTAAAATAACTATTAATATATGAACACTTTAAAGTATTCATTTTATAAATACGTTTCATACTTATTTAATACTATAAATATGCTAAAAAACTTTAAACTTTGTTTTGAAGAATGTTATATTTATAATAATAAAAAATTAATAATTTAGATTCTTTATAAAAAAAATGATTAATTATTCTAAAACAGTCAAAACATAACATGTCAATAAACTCTCTTTCATAATCTATCTCTTAATTCTGTACGCATGTTTGTAGTATATAGTAAGATTACAAGTTATTAACTAAATTACCATAATAACCTTAACTAAAATTTTTAATTACAAATATCAAAGAAACTATAGATAAATTTGTCGTTGTTACAAAATGTCTTCTCGATCCAACACCATTTCAGACTAATCATTCGATCAATTTCCTTTTGACCTACAAGATTTATGAGTCTGGCTCTGTTTAAAAAAAAAAACATAAAACCAATTATAAAGGACCTCATCAATAATGGTCTTGAACAAAACCAAATGAAATCCAACCTAGCTTTGATGGGAAAATTAACGTTGGCAATATATTTCCTATCCATTTCAATTCATTCCGATAACATCTTTATGACGAATGTAAGTTGCTCTTTTATTTCTTTCTTTGATTTTCTTATGAATGGAATCAATCAAAAGTTTATATGGTCACCCTTATTAGTTTATAAATCAAAATCTGATTATTTTAAATATTGGACATTTTTCAAATGTAGAAACCTCAGCCATTGCCTAAATTCGGCGAATGGGATGTAAAAAATCCCTCATCCGCAGATGGATTCACAGTAATATTTGCAAAAGCACGCGATGAAAAGAAAACCAATGGAACCGTTGCAAGTGCACCACAACGGATTAACAACAAAGGCCCCTCTCCTCCACCAGCACCACCTCCTAATAAGCACGAAATGGAGCCAACGGTAAAGAATGTTGAACCTTAATTACCTTTTTCATATCCTGTGTATGTTGTTAATATATTTTTTTTCTTTACATTGTTGCAGAATAGATTTTGTTGTTTTTGAAAGTTATTAAAGTGCACGGCATTGTCAACAAAATTATGGTATATAGTTCTTGATGGATTCGTTAGAGCTTTGAAGATGATGCTAGTTCGTTAATGGTGATCATAACACCAAGGTTGGGGTATGTACGTTAATTAGCTAATTTTACCATCTCTTGTGTGTATCCAAGAGATGCAAGAATATGTCTCGTTTGATTAGTGAGTTATAGGGTTAACTTAGTTAGATTTTTCGATCAGACATTTATTTTCTTAGTCATTATATCTTTACGTCTAGATATAATTTGTACGACTAAAGTAAAACCCACGGTTAAATTTTTTAATCGTACATCACTTAACATGTTTCACAATTTTATTTCATTGTACAACACTTTCAAGTTACTAGTTGGTGTATGGTTAAAAAAACGTACGTACCATAATATATGGATCATCACCCAAACGATAAGCGACGAGTTGTTTACATTGTTTGTCACTACTAGATATTGAAGTTGACTTCATTTTAATTTGCGCAATGCAACCATTACTATTAGAGGGTGTTTTTCTATACTTGAAGCTGGTGATCAAAATAAATGAATGCAATATAATGTTTACACTTCTAGGAGCTAGGTAAAAGTAAATACTAGACCAAAAAAAGATACTAAAATCAAATCAAAAACCAAAAAGACCAAATATCGAATTAACGATTTTCGTTTTCAAAACCAATCTTTTTGGTTCAATTTTCCATTTTAATTAGGTGAACCAATCAAACCGTAAACATAAATTTCAAAATTTTCAAAGACATTCTAAAAACCAAACGGATTCTAAGTGGTTTTTCATAGATTTCATTCATTTCTAAAATTTTCATTGAACAAACGCATCCTTATTTTACACACAAGAATACAGAGCCATTTATGAAAGTCGATCTACGATTTTTGTAATCATATGGGACCTCAAAAATTAAAAGGTCTCTATATTTTATACCAAATATATATTAGATTCATACTTAAGAAAATTCGAGTTGAAAGGTTTGAAAACTAAATTAACTCTACACTTAACTTTCAACGGCCACCATTGAATTTAAGCTTAATTATAGTATATATTTAATTTAACTAGATGGATACCCGCATAATGTAGCGATGGTATACTGTGACGATGGGCGGAAGTGACAGCGGTTGATGGTAGTATTTTTCATATCAACGTTAACAAAATTGCGGGTTACAAAAGAGGGACAGTGGTTGGAGCGTGCCTGATTTTAGGGTGGAGATGGTATTATGGAAATAAAAAATGTCCAAGGATAAATATGATATTTCAAAGACATAAATAATTGACGGGGGATTGCTTCATTAGAAAGTATAGATATAAATTAACGCTTTTTAATATCTGTAAAATACCTCCAAAGTTTAGACCAATCCTAGCTACGACCCTACAAGAATACTTAAAACGTTTATGGGACAAAATCTAGTCTTTTTTTTTTTTTTTTTAAAATATATATATACATTCGGTGAACGGCGCCCAATTTATTCGTTAGCTAGCTCGTTCTTTTGTATTTCCCTTTTGTCCTTTTAAATAAAATGAAATACAAGTATACTTTATACAACATCTTTTTTGACTTACCAAAGTACTAAACAGATATTGTTTCTGGATAATTCCTAATGAACCAATGAACTAATTAAGTTGCTTTCTTATCGAACCCAATTAATGTAGAATCCATTTTCAAACTTAACTTATAAATCAAACTATTTCAGTCACTTATGACTAATTGACTAAATCGGCTATTCAATTATGATTATCTTGAAAATAAAATAAGTCGTTTAGAACAAGTTGCAAGAGTGCAAGACCAGTGCCAATGGGCTGTTCGGTAGTGTTTGGTGTACTGTTATTAGTGGTTTTTCAATTGATTTGTCAGTTTGACATCATTTAGTTAAGTAGGTAGTTTTTTTTTCCGGGTTACCCGAGACACATAGCAATACGTAAAATTTTTAACTATATGAAGTCGTAATACATGCATAACGATAAATATATCACAAAAGCGTACCAAGGCTAAAACGTATACAACGAACAATAAAAAGTAGTGCAAAATACTATTAAAAGGCTAAGTTTTTTGTTATAATAGAAACAACGTTTCATAGTGTTATATTCTTCTATTGGTCTGTGATTATTCGGTTATTGGCAACTAATATTATTTGTTTCTTTGATGGCTGAACTTGAAAAACGTAAAGCTTTGTGGTAATAAGTTAAGAAAATGAAACTTTGTTAACAAAAGTTATGTGGTAAAAAGTAATAAAAATGAAACTTTCGTGTCGAAAGTAGAAAAGAAAAATTATAAAAAGTAACAAAAACAAAAACTTTCGTGTGAAAAGTTAAAAAAAATTGTAAGTTATGTGCGAAAACTCAAAGTTATGTACAAAAACTAAATAAAATGAAGCTTTTGTGACAAAAGGAAAAAAACCAAAAGTTATGTAGTAAAAATTGTTAACAAAAGTTATGTGGTGAAAAGTAAGATAATAAAACTTTCTTGGCAAAAGTTAGACTAATAAAAGTATAAAAAGTAAATAAAACGAAACTTTCGTGCGAAAAATAAAAGAAACGAAAGTGAAGTGGCAAAAACTTTAGTAAATTTATGTGATAAAAAGTAAAAAGAATATAACTTTCGTGACAAAATTAAAAAAAATAAAAGTTTAAAAATTAAATAAAACAAAACTTTTGTGTTAAACGTAAAAAGGTTAAAAGTTTTGTGACAGAAATGTTAAACAATCCAAGTTACTTGTAGCTATAGAAAAACTATAAAGAAAGTTTGTGTCAAAAATAGAAGTTATAAAAGTTTGATAAAGGTTTTAAAAAACAAATAAACAAAGTTTGTATTAAAAATAGAAATTATAAAAGTTTGGTGGTGAAAGTCTAAAATCCTAAAAGTATACTTTAGCTAAGATGACTTTAAATGTTATATATAAATAATAAGTAAAGCGACGAGTTTAGCAACTAGTTCGTAGGGTCCAAACTTAGATACGTGTGTATATGGATACTTGTTAAACTCTTACTAATCACGAGTCGATTCTTACGAGTTAAGTCGATTTACACCGAAAACGAATCGATTTATTAGGTATCTCGTTAAGAGTCTAGACTCTTACGATTCGTTGTGTGAATTTGGATCGAGTTAATACAAGTAACAAATTTATGATTGTTGGAGTTTGATACAATGGTTATATATTAGATATTACGGAGTATATTTATATATAGTTACATTATTTTGTGTGCTATATATGTATTTTTTTGATACTTTTAATACAAATTTGGAGATTAACTGTATGTTTATGACTCAAAATTATGGAATATGTAATCATTTTGTAAATGAATTAAGTTAATCAACTTATATTTTGTTTCAAAAAATATCATATATATATATAATTATACAATATTATGTACTATATAAAATTGTCCTAACTCTTACGAGTCGAGTCACGTTTCGAGTCGAGAGTTAAAAAACCATATTTTCGAATTAAGTAAAGTTACAAGTCGACAACCATGTATCTACCAATAAACTAAAACAGGATTGACATGTTCTTGAAACGATACATGACGTAATCCTTGATCAACACATGTCTTTTTAATTTTTTATTTTGTTAAATGAGTTTTTTTTTTAGTTATATATAAATTCAATTTTCTTGTTATACTTATAATTAAACTTTAATTTTTGGCTTATTAATACAAAAGACATTATAATCTTATTTGATTGATCGTTTTCTCATTAATAAATTGTGTTTTTTTTTTCTTTTTGAATTCTTTAACTCCTATTACTTGCATAAGTTATAATAAGTTATTAACATGAATATTTCAAAATTTTGAGTTTACGATCCGAAATCACAAGGCTATTTGTCATTATCCATTATGCTTACAAGTTCCGTTTTTCATGTGGTTCTAAAAATTTAAAGTAAATCCAAAATTTTAACTAAACATATATTATATTTATCATTACTGTTAATTATAATTTAATTTCAATCATCGATTTACTATAACAAAAGTTTATTTCATACTCACCAATCATATACGAAACGTATTCAAATTTTTCTATAATCCAATTTATACATACATCACTTTAAAAATGCTAATGCTAATGTAACATTAACATGATACAATTGATAAAAGGCATTGAAGAAAGTTATTTTGAAAGCCGTCATGAGTCATGACATCGGGTTATACAAGCACACAACTATATATAGTGGGCCGAAAATAGTACTGGTATAAAACTAGTCGTATATAAAGTCGTTTCGCTCTCAAAACCATTTTGTTGAACCCAACCTTTTACTTTTCAACGCACATTCTCAAACACTAAACCCACCTCTTTTCTTTTTTCTGGTCATAAAAAAAACACACTAAACTGATACGAGTAATACTATTATAATAATCTGCTCGTTAAAACCTCTATCTATCTATGATATCAATACTCATGCCTAAACTCATCATCATCATCTTCATCAATATCTCAAACTAAAAATTAAATCATTCGTTTCCAAAATATTAATTAATTTAAATAATAAAACAGTAAGAATAATGAAAGATCGGCGGAAACGTGGCCCTATTCTTCTCATCTCTCGCTTAGCCTTAGCTTTCCTCTTCTTCTTCTTCTTCTGCCTCTCCTTTCCAACTTTCCGTCTCCTCTTCACCGGTATCATCATATCCTCTTTCCTTCCTTAATTACATATCACTTTTTATATCTATATCCATACATATTTTTAGCATATGTTCACAAACTAAACGTACAAAATTAGTAATTCAGCTTCTTTTTATATGTATATATATTTAATTTCTCATTAATCCTGATCATGTTATATATATGTGGGTGTATGTATAATGAGTATTGAATGAGATATACTAAACATTTATGAGCCAGCTAATTTACTAATTTTGAAGCTCCAATTTATTAATTTCTGAATATATATATATATATGCATGTATATGTATTTGTATATACACTAGTGAATTATTAATTTATTTTAATTTTTAATTTTTTTTTTTTTTTTTGAAACAGAAAGGTATCATCCGTACTTGGTATCATCATGGAGAGCATCACCGGCAGAGTTTATATCAACTGATTTACCAGCGGCGCGTGATATACACGTGGCCGAAACGGTATCCTTTCCAGACCAGGTATTAATATTACTAAAATACCCTCGGTTAAGTCCTCTGTTAACAAAAAACGAAATCACCTGTTTATATTCATATCCAAACACGTCTCACCGGAAGACTTTTCCGTTATCGGTCAACGGTAAGTATAAGGATCACCAAATAGTTGGGTGTGAGGTTCCGCCACGTGGCGTGACGCTATTAGTTAGTTTAGTAAATGGATATAAAAATCTAACTGTGGGACCTACACATGACTGGAAATCGTTAGCATATGAAGCTGTGATTGATAGAGAGAATGAGAATACGACTGTTGTGTTTGTTAAAGGATTGAATCTACGGTCAGGAAAGGCTGAAAATGCTTCTAGATATGAGTGCGTGTACGGTTCAGATTTAAGTAATAAGGAATTGATGGTGACATCACAAGTTGTATCTATAGCTCAAGAGATTGTACGGTGTAGAACACCTTTGAATATTTTAAATGGCCCACAAAGAGGGGAGGTTGGAAGTGTGAAAGTTTCGGTGAAGGTCAGAGGGAAGGGGGTTTTGGGGTCAATAGCCCGGCCCGAGTTTTGGGCCGGAGGTGGTTTGATTCGTGATCAGATGTGTGTATGTACTATGTTAAGAAACCAAGCGAGGTTTTTACGCGAGTGGGTTATTTATCATGGAAGAATCGGGGTTGGGCGTTGGTTTATATATGATAATAATAGTGATGATGATATTGAAGACGCGATTGATTGGTTAGTTGATCGAGGTTACAAGATTAATAGACATGTGTGGCCTTGGATTAAGACTCAAGAAGCTGGGTTTGCACATTGTGCGTTACGGGCTAGGGATTTTTGTGAATGGGTTGGGTTTATTGATGTGGATGAGTTTTTGTATTTGCCGTCTGGGGTACAGCTGGGAAATGTGATTAGCAATCTAACTAGTAGGGCTGAGGTTGCAGAGTTAAGAATATTGTGTCATAACTTTGGACCATCGGGTCTGAAAAAAGTCCCTCCAGAAGGAGTGACAGTGGGATATACTTGTCGGTTGGGCCTTCCCGAGAGACACAAGAGTATAGTCCAACCGGAGAAACTGAACCCGACATTGATCAACATGGTGCATCATTTTAATTTAAAAGACGGGTTCAAGCATGTGAATGTGGACAGAAATTCGATGGTGATTAATCACTATAAGTTTCAAGTATGGGAAGTGTTCAAGGAGAAATTCTACAGGAGAGTAGCCACTTATGTTACTGATTGGCAACAAAAGGAAAATGTTGGCTCTAAGGATCGGGCCCCTGGTTTGGGAACCCGACCCGTTGAACCAGATGACTGGTCAAGTCGGTTTTGTGAGATCAATGATACAGGTTTAAAGGATTGGGTCGTAAAGACGTTTAATGACCCATATGCGGGTATACTACCATGGCAACAAGAAGAGATAGTTTTGTGAACATTTTATGCTTAATATTGATGGAGGCATTAGATAATTTGATCAAAAGATTCAAAACTCAATGTATAAATGATACTGTGGTATATTATAATCATCAAATGCGTATATATATAGCGTATACCATGTTTTGTTTATGGATAATTTGAGTAGCAAAAGGTGAGAAATAAGAACCTGTACTCCACTTTATATGCATAGTTTACAAAACATGTGGAGCATCTTTGACAGAGTTTAAGGTATATGGATGTATATGTTAATAGGTCAGATGTCTGTCCTAATCGGATAATGTATTCAAAATTATTGAGCATCTTTGGCAACTTTTGTGGCTTGTGGCATTGTTTATTTTACTGAATTTAGGGGTGACATACCATAAGATAAAACCAACAGAATGTAAATCACATGGTAGTGTTGCTTTCTTTCCACTCTTTTACCTTTTCTGAACCTTTAATATGCCTAAGTTTTAGAACAAAACATTAAAACCACCAGAATGGATGTCAAACCAATGGTACAAAGTTACAAACATATATTAATTGAAGGAAGGAAATGCAATTGAATGATCATCTATAAATTGTATATTAAAATTTTCGTATAAAATAAGTCATCGATACACCAATGATGTGTTTTTGATATGATGGCATCATTTCTAAAAAGAAAGTTTTTGAATGGGGATTCCTTAAAGTTTTTTTAACTTTAGGGATAAAGTTTAAGATCGATCTTGACCATTGATTTTGATCCAAAGATCAAGATTGATTAAACTTTATCCCTGAAGTTATTTCTAACTTTAGGGAATTTTTTTACATAAACTTTTTCTCCATTAGAAAAAATTATAATGCATCGTTATATATATCATATCTATGTGGCGCATATATACTACTAGTCATTTTTTTTCTCAATTACTCATTCTTTTCTCTCTTCTCAAATCTTGACTTCTTATTTTTTTCTCACATCCATAAATCATTTTATTCCTTTATTCATTCAAAATCTTTTATCTCAAAAACCATACATCGATAAACTATATAAATTATATGGGTGTTCTTAAAATTTCATGATCCTTCATTAGAGATGTCATTCGATATACTTTCGACGAATTTTTAAATCCGAGGGCGAAACACGTATGACTAAGGCATTTGGCTATCACACCCTATGACCTATCACCTCCAATGACCTATCACAGTCTATGACCTATCACCCCCACCATCTGACCGCCGCAACGCGCGGGTACTTTGTCTCGTGTTAAATAAAAAGTAAATAAAATTCAAATAGATAAACCTTCAAGAAAGAATTAGCTGCCTGGACAAAGAACGAAACATATGAAGATTAACTCCATATCAATATCGATTCCAGTTAACCCTTTTTTTTCAACTTCTTTTTTATTGGCCAATTCGTTACTTTTGTTTATTAATTTGTAATAATTAGTTAAATAAAAAACTTGCAGTATGAAGAAAGAAGGAAAGATGTCAGATGATGAAGATACGAATTCTTACCTTTTTCTCAGGTTATATATTTATATGTTTATCCAAAGAAAGAAATGAAGCTCAAAAACAAATATACAACATGTTTAGAAAAAAGCTCAAAAACAGATATGTAGATATAGTAGAAACTTTTTAAAAAATTATAAAAATGCATATCAATTCATCAACAAAGACCATTTTGAATGTTTTGAGATTCTTCAGGTAGTTTTAATCCGAAACAGTCCATACATTCACAACACGGAGTCGTGGATGCTGGTTAACATGTGTTAGGTTAAGATCTTCAAGATGAACTAACGTGGTCTTATTTTTGTAGTCGAAAAAGAAGCGATAATGAACCTATAATATACAACAAATTAAATTAAAAGAGATGAATAATAATAATAACACAAGAATTCAATGACAAATAAAAATGATTAAACATAAACAAAAATATATTTTAAAAAACCTTTTTTGTAGTCGAACTTTTTTTTTTGGAAAATAATCGTAGAGATTTGCTTTCTATTTTTTTTTTCAATTAATAGATCGGCCTAACAAAGTTTTAATTAAAAAAAAATTAAAAAATAGATGATTAAATATGAGAAAAAATTAGGCTAAAGGAGAGGGATCAGAAGTGTCAAGTATACTCAGCCTCCTCTTTTAATTATATTATAGATTTTGTATGATAAAGAAATTTTATGTATAGGCCATTATCTATACTACTCAATAAAGTAAACTACCTTTCTCTTTTTAAATAATTAAAACTTTGAAATGACCATATTACCCCTCTTCTTTATTAAATATCTTCATCTATTCACCTATAATATCATTAATTAAATAAATTACAACATAGATCATTCAACCCTTAAATAATCATTTTAACCCCTCTTACATCAATTAATTTACATTCACCACAACGCCATTAATTACCACCACCGCCGCCACACATCTCCGCCACCACTGCCGCCGTCTCCACACCTTCGTCGCTACCACCGTCACCGCCGCATCGTGCGGACATCCGTCTAGTCTTTTCTAAATGTAAAGAGTCGGGCGAGCAATGGTTGTGCAAAAGAGTTAAGTTTGCCTTAACATTTTTGACTACGGGAATTGAAACAAGTCAGCTCATAGTCTCAATATGAACAAGTCATCGCAAGTGTCCTATAAAACAGATGTTGTCGGGTTTTGTTACATATAGTAAACCTTTCATAATCGGTAACAGAACGGATGATTTTGATTGGATGAAAACACTTATTACAACCACGTTGTAGTGGCAATCGAAGATGACTTCTTAACCATAGAGGATTATTAGGGTGGACGGAGTGGAGGGGGCACCGGACCGGTACCGGATGACACACCGCGCCGACCCCTCGGTACCCTTTGGGTGGGGAGGAGTCTGGGCACAGTTTGCCGGTTTTGCTGCCGCTTCTTGTGACCGTTGACTGCTTTTCCAATGTTTTTTTTCTTTTTTTTTACTAAAACCAGGATCGATATATATATATATATATATATTAAGTTGCAGGCTTTGGAGTTTGGAGAAGACAAAGTCAAAGAGACAAACATATATTTTCAATTTCAACCCTGAAACTTTTAGCTATTTACTAGAATGGTCCAAAGTGTGTTTTTTTTTGTTTTCTATACATTAAATTATTGTTATTATTTATATTATTAATATTTTGATTGGTTTATAAAATTAATTACAGAAAATTTAATTACAGTTATAAAAAGAAATATTAGTTTTATATTAAAGTAATTTTAAAAAAAAAAGAAATATTAGTTTTTGAAATACAAAGTAAATTAAATAGAAAAGGATGGGGAGGGGAGGGGTGGCGAGGTGCTCCTAGCATTAGGGGAGGGGAGGAGAAGAAAAATCGGGGAGGGAAGGGGAGGAGTGGGCAAGCTCTCCCCCCACCCTTATGCTTACCGAAACTCATGTACCAAAAATATAATACCAAGACAACAATTTAAATGGGTAAAAGGAAGGGGTTATATATTTCGAGTGCAAGCTCTGGAAAATACCTTGGATCGAGCAGTTTGACTCATTTCACGCATTGTTCATCGGCCAAGATTATCTGCCCTACTCCCTTGACACATTAAGGGTAAATTACTACTCAGCCATTTGAGTAATTGAGTCAATACTTTTACGTACCTCTAATGTATGATATCATCAAATACCTAATTACGAACACACTCGGAATGGTCGCCAATGGGTTGGTGGTCCATTGGTATTTGGTATTTGGTAAGGTCTTTGACCCCGGAGAATCCAGCAAGGTTCATATCTCACTTACTACATTTATAGAAATGAATTATTTAGGGGGTGTCGAGAGTTCTGAGTTTTATCACAAATATATCACGAATTAGTGGAACCCACGTTGCAAAAAAGGCAATGTGCCATTGGTTTTATATCATTTGGAACTTCCGTCTCAAAATACCTTAATTGGTAGGTATATGCACATTTTAGCTCCTGGGTATTCACTAAATTTTTACATTAACTTACTGTAAAATCTAGTGTTTTCTTTTTAAATATGTCTATAATAGAAATAAAAATAAAAACTTTTGTTCCAATGTGTACATTACATTTTTGGGTAATAATCGGAACAACAGCAACGTCGCTGCTTTCTGCTCTCACATTGAGTATGTAGTAATGATATAGACTTTAGTAAATTATGATATTCATATAAGAATACAACTCAAGTGACTCGAATTGCTTAGTGCTTGGAAATTTCCACATGGATTCTTGATGTATGGTCGTGATTGAAGGTGAAAGATTGATGATTTAATTGCAGCTGCAAATTATCTACACATATGTTTGTTTAACTAGACTAAAGCCTGCTTTGAAACATAAATTGTTAACCGTTTCAGAAATCAGATTTCAAATTCTAAAAGTTGAATATCTATACTTAATTGTTAATTTTACAAGATCATACTTAATTTTACAATCTAGAGGGACCATTTTAATTTCCGCTTGTAGCATCGAATATCAAATGATACTCAATTCTATGTCTACAAGATAAGAAGATACTTATGCTAATGTTAAGGCAGGGAAAAGAAAAAAGAAAGTAGAATAAGAAATTTGAGGGAACATCGATCCCACATCGATGGGAAGATAAAAGCCAAAGGGGAAGTGGTGAAGTATAAAAATTGAGAGAGGCCATTGAGAAAAGCACTTACCTGGACGGGGTCGATGAATGATCAAGAAGGTTCATGGCCTAGGTTTGTGACCTCCATTGCACTTTACGGAGGGGTGCCTACCTAAGGTCGGCCCAAGTGGTCGAGCCTACGTCATAATTTGTGGAAGAGGGGGCTTGCGTTCGCGCAGCCCCCGCAATTATATAGTTTTAAATTTTTTTGTTAGGTGATTAATGAATACTTTTAAATCTACTTGTATATAAAGGTTTTCTAAACTTAATTATATGTTAAAACTTAGTCGATGGATGCAACAAACAGTTGTTATATAAACAAGATGACAAATGTAGTTATAAGATAATCTTATAGCTAAAAGGGATTTATATGTTGATGCCCATGATAATTGAACTACCTTTAAATATTATTAGAAGAAATAAAAAGGAAGAATATTGAGGGGAAAAAAGTATTAAAAAAAAAAACACAAGCTACATATGTGTAAGCCCCTAATTGATAGCTCTTAATAGTAATTACCGGTTTACCTCACAGCTAAAATTTGCTGCCTTCATATATAATTTATAGTGCTGGAATTTCATTGTTTTACTAGTTTTCTGGGTAACATATATGGGATGTCACATAGATGAAATTAATCACATCAACCCATCTCACTTGTACTTAGGGGCAACCTTATATAAGGAATCATCTTCAGGAGAATTAGTCTTAATCAGCGCCACAACAGTAAAAACCATTCAACGACTAATCCCTTTAAATCCAACCTTATACCATGACTAGTCTTGGCCTCACATTTTATTTAATTCTACATAATTTAATAACAACTAAATAAAACACTAAAATCAAACACACCATTCATTAAAATTAAAATATAAAATAACAACATTCCTAAATAAAATCGAAAAGACACTAAAATTAAAAAAAAAAAAAAAAAAAAAACAAAAAATCCAAAATACTTACAAAACAAAAAATCCAAAATACTTACAAAACAAAAAACAACAATCTGAAATACTTAAAAAATATATAACATAAATTCATGACGAAGGAAGACGCCATATATGATCCGTAAGATCGTGACGAAGGGCGTGATGCACATGTCGGTCACGAAGCTCCCTGTTGGTATGCTCGTGAACTGTCATCCTCTCCTCGAAAGTACGTTGACCAAAAATAGGTGGTTGGATTAAACCGTCTTCCTCGAGTGTGCTTATGGCGTGTCCCGAGTCTTCAACTACCATGTTGTGCAATATAACACATGCGTACATGGTTCGACAAATCCGGTTAACGCTTCTAGCTCTAGCCGGTTGGGTTAGAATATGCCATTGATTTTGATGAGATCCAAATGCACGTTCGACATCCTTTCTCGCACTTTCTTGATATTGTTTGAACTTTTTCTTCTTGTCATCTTGCGGGCATGAGTACGACTTAACAAACATTAACCACTCTGGGTAGATACCGTCTGCGAGGTAGTACCCTTTTCTGTAATGTGTTCCGTTAACCGTAAACGAAGAACTTGGAACACGCTCCTTGATGATTTCCCTAAGTACAACAAAGATTAACACACACACACACAATGTTTTTAAAGACAAAGAAGAAGTACCTAAACAAAGGGGAATTATTTAGCACATTTATGTCATTGTTGGATTCCGCTGTACCAAAATACGCATGCCAAATCCATAAATCGTATGAGACAACTGCTTCAAGCATGATTGTTGGATGGTCGTGATCACTACGCGTGTATTGCCCTTGCCATCCCTTAGGACAATTTCTCCGAGGCCAATGCATACAATCGATGTTCCCAAGCATCCCCGGGAAACCATGAAGCTCTTTGTGTTTATCATACAATCGATCTATATCCTCTGGTGTTGGTCTGCGCAAGTACTCCTCTTTGTATAGCAGAAACACACATTTGCAATAGTCGTCTAGGAATACTCTACTCGTTTCCTCTCCAATCTAAAGATAGTCGTCAAGTGCATTAGGGTTGTATCCATATGCCAATTGATGTATGGCAAACACACACTTTTGTATTGTACTAAAACCCACCCGTTGTTGCCCATCAACAAGCTTGTCTTGCAATCTTCTAAAATGCTCAGGCACAGGACCTGGATTTCGAGACGGATACAACATTATATCATTAACTATGCGCATGAACAACGGTCTCGACATTCGAAATCGGCGCCTAAAATACCAAAGCGGGTACTTTGCATCTTCAACAACATAATCCGCCATTAGTTGCTCGTTGGCGCTTTCCCAATCTCTTCTTATGAGGGTACGTGGTATACGTGGTCGTTCAGACGTTTCACCTTCCTCAAGCAACTCAACACAATCCGACATGATCCCCATAAACTCCTCATCATCGGAATCTTCTTTAAACAACTCGGGTCTCATAAAAGTGTTCAAACATGAAGGAATTTGGAATGACATAATGATTTTAGTGAATAAAATGTTTATGTGTAAGTGTAAAGTGAATATGGGAGAGATATGTGTGAATAATAGTGAAATGGTAGTATATAAAGCCTTAGAAAGGAAAGTAACCGTTTTGGGACCAAAACTGCCAAAGCTGAAACTTTAATTTTGAAGTTTCTAGCCGTTAAGGGGCCAAATGTGTCAACAATGAAACTTTAAAAAACTTACCGTTACCTTTTAAAAAAAAAGAAAAAAAAAACAAGTTAAACACTCGTGCGTGGGGGAACGACTGGGGGGTAGGATGAGTGAGCAAAAACATATTCAACCAACCAAGGTTTCTGGGGTCTCACCGCCAGGCATCATTGCAGGATTGCTAGCTTGAGAAGAACATTTACTCTATGGGACTAAGGGGTTCCTAATCGTTTACCTTTTTTTAAAGAAAAATGATAATAGTACCACTATTTTTAATTAACTTATCACAATGTACAAGTTTTATAGCACACAGTATAAGTCAGTAATACTTATATGTGGTAGATTAATTATTTGTTGTGATACGAATATTACTTCTTCATAATAAATATATAAACCAAAACAAAACAAGACGTAACATGATAAAAATCCCGATAAAACGGGGTGCGACGTGATAAACTAGACAGTGCGATGTCAGTTCTAGGGTCATTGAAGCAATTTTTTTATTCATCTGATTTTTCACTATATTTAGTGCCAATGGATTTCTAGTATCAAATAATCCAAAAATAGAAGATTCATAAGATTAAACTAATGCGAATATACAGGTAATGGAGAATGTCTAAGATTAAACTAATGCGAATATACAGGTAATGGAGAATGTCTACTAATAGTGAGGTATCACATTGACTAAATCGTACTACAAGAAGGAAAGTTACATTTTTTGTTTATTGGAGTCGGTAAATTGTCGCAATTGTTAACCTACGTTGATAAGAGTAGGGGTGTTCACGGACCGGTTTAGTCCGGTTTTGACTAAATCTCAAACCAAACCGGTATTTCCAGTTTTAATATACATTAAACCAAGTCAGACCAACTATGTTGTCAAACCGAACCAGACCAAACCATGTGAGCCGGCCCGGTTTGGTCGGTTTGACAGTTTTAAATTCTTATTTCCCTTTCTTCTATTTCCATATAATCTTTGTGTATATATGTGACAAAGAGTCATAACAAACACTTAAAATTAGAACATTTATGAAACTATTAAAACATAATATATGTTTGAGTCAACAATCAAAAGACATTCGATCATATAATATTTTCATATAGATTCCACATCATTTAATATACATGAGAAAGATTAATTTCTTTAAAAACATACAAGGTCGAAACAAAATATTTACATAATGTATATTATATCCATTGTAGTACCAACACATTATCGTAAAAATACATGTATATGTATATGATTCCTTTTATTAATGGCTAGATATCATCAAAAGACATATACATATATACTTTTGGTCCGGTCCGGTTTATGGCGGTTTTTTCTTTGTTGAAACTGTAACCGAACCGATGAACCCGGTTTTTCAAAACTTGAATTGTCAGACCAGACTTTAGTAACTCAATCCGACCAAACCAATCCATACATCCCGGATTAGTCCGGTTTTTGCGGTTTGACGGTTTGATCAACACCCCTAGACAAGAGAACACATTGCCCCTCAACTAGTGGTGTTTCTTTGCTCAAGTAGTCAAGTTGAAATGTCCTCAAGCACGCCTATGCTTCAGGTGGGTTCAGTCAATGCTTGATTTTTAATCTCCTGAGAGTAAGCAATTGCACTCCCCTCGCCCCATAGTGTTCTGCCATGGTCGTCCGGGCATATTTTTTTAAGGAGGTCCGCTGCTGTTGAGTACGAGCAGGTTGGCTGGAGGATGCTCTAGAATAGGCTCATTCTCTGGGTGGAAGAGGTGCCTTGCAAGTAACCCTTAGGCCATAGTTTGGCAATTTCTACAGATTTGTGAGTGACATAATTAGTAATGTTTGAACCATAACTTGCCATAAGAAATATTGAGTCATTGACCACATAATTGCTCAAGCACAAAAGTTGATATGGGAAACAAAAAAGAATGACAATGAAGTCAACCAAATCAAAGATTACAGAGTAATATGAATATATGATACACATGAAAATAAAAATAAAAAATCGAAAGGAGTACAGTCATAGTGTAATTCAGAAAGATATATAGTAGGAACAAAAGTAAAGGAAACAAATGCCTGAAAAAATGAAAGCCTTCTTGTCACCCTTTTTGACACTACAACAAAACGGCCAAATACAATCTCAAGGGACACCCCGTTCCAAATATATATAGAGATAGATAGATATAGATATGCATATACACACTCTTCGCATCCAATCACGCCGCTTCCTTCATCGTGCGTATCCGAACCAACAAATAAGCATGTAAACCCCATAGATCGGGTTTTCAGTATGGCATTCTGTTAGCCCGGTGATGTAACCCGAGCCGCGGTTACCTTATGAGGAAAGATCATGGGTTCATTGGTGGCACCAGATCTCTTTGCAGCAATGTCTTCTAGACGTTTCCATACGGCTTCACGTTTAGATTTGGCTTCTTCCTTTTTCGATTCATCTTCTTGGAACTTTAACAAGCATTCTTCAACAAGTTCAGGATCAGCGTCAGAGAAAATTTTCCTGACATTTAAAGTCAAACTTCTGACTGCTTGATTCCAGTGAGTTTTTGTGTTTCTTTCCAATGCAGGGAATATGATTGGCAGGATTACTTTGCGGTTCTGTTTGATCAGGTTCTCGATATGATCATTATTCCACAGGAACAATGCTCTTTCAGCCACCTAATATATACAGCAAACAGTCGGCTATTGGTTAAAATGATTTGTGTTAGACTGGAAGTTTCAACTTCTTCAGTCATTCAAATGTTAGATTAAGAATCCGCATCACCAAAGTACCAGAGAAGTTAGAAATCAAGAATAATTGCACAATTAACTTATAGATGGTCTGATTGGTCTCTATGGTTTTTTTTTTTAAAAACAAGCTTGAAAAAATGCTGTCAAAAGTCACCCAAAGTGTACTTTTAATGTACAAGATCTCCTAAATCATTTCATTAAAGAAATTACATTATTTGTGAAAAAATATTCTTTTCCTGATCATTTTCATTTATGACACACTAATGATATACAAAAAAAGTTACTTTTATGAAGAAAATGTTTTTGCTCAACCCAAACCATTACAACCGTACCAAAAAAATTATGTTTTGACATTTGACGCATTACCTGACCTCCAAATATTGGCTTTTTTGCTACTTTTTGGACTAATATTACCTTTCTATAATTAGCTTTGGTACATCACAAGGAATCGACGACATGACCTAATGTCCACAAAACGACAATTTTTTCTCATTGTTGGGGTGTACAAAAAAAGGTTCAAGTTTTAGTCAAATCCTTAATGTAGACCCAGTAACATGCTCTCATTGCACATCCTTAGCATTTACCAATCACTATGCCATAAAAGAGAAGAGACAAATCAAGCATGGGAAACTTTCTACAGAGTATTGGGGCCAAAGCGTCAAATGTTACGACTTTTTGAGTATTGTGTCTTCTTTGTACATAACCTATACTTTAGAAAGGATGAGAATCAAGTTTTGTGATTAATTGTAGCAGTGGGAAGTCAAGGTTCAAAAGATTGGCCATACATTAATAAGTAACAACTAATTACTACTGCCTCCTCCCAAATGAATATCCACTTCGAAAAGGCACAAGGTTTTATAAATTCATAATCATTTCATCAAAAGTAGCCAGTAGACAGTTGCTTTACCCCTGTTGTACAAACTTCTTAGAATCAAACTATTCGAAAGGGTGTATTATGGGTAGAATAGTATAATCAATATGTTACTGCTGTAGAGACCTATTTTTATATGGAACGATAATCTAAAGTTCAATATCATCATAGGTATACGTATCAGTATATTACATCCTAGCTGAACTATTTATCAATTTCTGACCATGGATAGTATTTAGCCTGACTAGCTGATGGAAAGCAACCCCCAACAGTACACATTTCTCGTAGTCAAAGGTTTTGTTAAACATTATATTTTTCTAGTACACAACGTCACAACCAAAAAACTCAGTCTTGACCTTTGGTAGTGTATAACTTGTATAGCATTTGTATAATCGTATCAGTATACCATTCGCATAGAAATCCAATATTCAACAGCAGATAGATATATTAAGGATGTATACAAGAAGGTAAGCAAAGACTTATCTTTTAACATTCAAACTGGAGCTCAGGCTCATCTTTTATACTCACTAACAAGGTTTTGATTGGAGATAATTCAAGCCCCATCACTCAAAGTAAAAAGATACCAAGAACACAAGAGAGTATGCTACAAAGGACTTCTAATGCTTGACGTCTTGACAGTGTAAATAACAAACCTGTCCCTAATGTTAGTTGCTCAACCATCTAACCGATAGTGAATAGTGGACAGCAAAATAAAACAACGACGGAGAGTCTTAACATTTCTATGAGCTATTTATATGATGGAAAATATTTCAAAAGTACACTAATAAAATCGTAGAGAACATGAAGGAAGGAAAAGGATGACAAGTAGCAACTACATCAAATCATTATGAAATAAAGCTCAATCTTTTTTGACCCTTTACCTTTTCCGCTCGTTTAATCCTTAAACTCTTATTTATGCACCCAAAAAAAACTGCTAGTGTGGTCCTAGGCCAAATTGAAGGAACAAAGATGGGGCTACGAAATGATGTGTCGGAGAATAACAGTCATGCATTTCAACATCACCATTATTCAATTGTCCTGGCATGAATAGACTCTATTATCAATTTAAGAGGGCCTTATTCCTGTCATCATCTCTAAGGTCTCACATAGTAAAGCGATACTATAGGTTGAGATGATCAAGTATCTTAATACTTTAGCTATACTATATCACAGATTAACTCTATAGTCTATATGTCTCCTCTTTTCTGACTTTCAAAACTTTGAGCAAAAGATATGGTATTGTACATGATTCGCTAAACTGAGATTCTGATAGACAGCACAATTTATAAATTAACTTAGAGCTAATAATTTGGTAGAACTTATAAATGAGTTAGTTGGGTAGTGTTATGCTTTAAACGAGTCAAAAAAAAAAAACCCAGCTAAACTGGGAATCAGACAGCTGGGTCAGACAGGTAGAAAGTCACCTAAAGTATAACTTCAATGAATACAGCCTAAACTGTTTTTACAAAGATCGAAATTTCTATGGTAATAATAGTGCAGTAATAGTAGATGATACATCACTTCTTTATAAAAGTTTCTTACAAATGAACAAAAAGCTTTTTGGTAAAGGTCAACCCAGCCATTACCCACTCTGCCCAACCAGCCCATCTTGTCACGTCTACCTAAAACTTAGTATGACAAAAGATAAAGGTGGACAATGTACCTCAGCACAAGATTATATTACGATAAGGTGAACTAACAATAATAAAATCATGAAGGAGAAACATCAGATACCTGAAAGTGTGGACTGCTTAAACAGTGAGATATCTGGCGAAAGAGAGGCACCATGCACCTTTGAAACTCCGGTGGCTGAGTTGCTTCTAAAACTTCCTCAAGCTCACTCAAGAACATCACCTCCTTTGAACTGTTCGTTATTGGCCAATATTTCAATAGCCCTCTAATAACGGTATCAGCAAGTTTGTTGTCTTTTTCAACAAATTGGGTAATGCAATAAGATAACTGTTGATGGTACATTGGTATGCATTTCGGCTTGTGAAGCGGTATTAGTGCCCTAACAAGAAAGAGCTTGTGCTCTTCCTTCAATGGTAAAGCAAACCCATTGATAATACTTCCTAAGATTTCTAGAAGCTCTGCAATTCCATTATGTTTCTCGGTTTCAAAAATGAACCGAAAGAATATGTTGTTGATTGCTTTCCTGATAAAAGGACGGTGCACCATGAACTTTCCATACATACGATGTAGTACAAACTTCAAGTACTCACGTTCTCGTGGATCCTCAGAGTCGAACAAATCCAACCACCTTAATATAAAAGCATGGTCTATATATCTTTTTGCAAGCTTTGCATCTGTTTCTGGTGACGCCACAAACCTTAGAAGAAACTCATATACTAAATGCAAATGAGGCCATGCTGGATCCATAGACGGTTCCTCTTCTTCACCATCAAAAGTCTCCAACATTTTGTTATCACGAGGTTGTGGAGTGAGTCGTCTAAATATGTTCACCGACACCATTTTAACAATCTCTTGCATCACAGTTTCCGAAAACTTCCCATTGGCAGAAGAAACATAATCCACGAGTTCAACCAAAGTCTGTCTTTTAACCTCTTTTTCTTTCACATTCTTTGCCGGGTCAGTAAAATCAAAGACAACAGAACAAAGATTCAACTTTCTAATAAACAAACTCTGCTTCTCGGAATTCGGAACATCTTTTAGACTAGGCAAAGCCTCGTACACATTAGAAATCGTCAAACCATTAAACTTAGCATAAAAATCCTTATCAACCTTATTACCCCCACTAGTCGCAGAATGACCCGTTTGACCCTGACTAGACGTAGTACTCGCACTATTAGATTGAGTATGCCCTACATCACTATTATTCCTAGAGCTAGTTGACGTACTCGAACCAGAGTTTCCTCCATCTCGATGTTCGCTAGACGACTTATGTCCCTTACGTGACGGAATCCTGTTGAGTATATGTTTGATCATCACTTAATTCACAAACCAAACCCCAGACAGAAACCAAGTTTCAATCTTTTTTTCTATTTATTATATAATATATAAAACCGTTCCTCAACTTATATATATAACAAATACATATATATCTGAGCTACGAAACAGCATCGAAAAACCACATGATCTTCAAACCAATCACTAAACATAAATTCTAAACATATAAACCTTCACAAAATAATTCTCTCCTGCATATTAAAAAAATAAAATAAATTATTAGGTTAACAACAATTAGATCAATATAATGCAGAAACCCTAATTTATTTTACACAAACACATATGTATAGATATAGATACACATGTATGTATATGTATTGAGCGCGAGATCGGATGTATATATATACACAATACAATATATATGTGTGAAATTAAAAAACGTACAGATAATTAAAATTATTAATTATAGATGAAAAACTGAAAATTGATGATAGATAAATAAATAAAGAATAAAAAGAATATAATGAGGGTGAACATACGTGAGGCTGGTTTGAGGAAGGAAGCAGATAACAGGGAAAGGAGAATCATATCATATCATATCACAGGAAAGAAAATTAAAAAAAAATTTTTTTTAAAAAAGTCAAAAGAAGATAACAGAAGGGATTATAATTGTTATTATTATTAAGTTATTGTGCTTATGATTATACTGTGTTTTTTTTTTTTGAGGAATTTTTTATCGGAGAGAAAAAAAAAAGAAAATATATATATATGTTTGTTTTTTCGCTGGTTCTTCTTGTTTGGTAACAAACATCGAAATTTTTTTATTTTTTCTTTTGTTTTGCTAATTGGTGTCAAATGTTTTCCTTTACTATTTTGGTCTTGAGTTTTCTAAAAGTTTTTTGTTTGATTCTTGTATACTATTTTCTTAGTAAATGATATTGAAATGATATATGGAATAGATTATGGGGTTTTTTTCTAAAGGATATTGTTTGTTGATTTTGTTAACAGGTTTTAGGAGATTAAATTGAAATAATATAGATTATGGGGTGTATTTTGTTTGTTGATTTTGTTAATAGGTTTTAGGAGATTTGAGATATGCTCTTTTTAAATTTTTTGTAGAATATAATTTGTATAGTTTGGATATGATTAGAGGTTGAGCTAATAAAAAGGCTAAAGGATGTTCGGTTTTTGTCAACTAACATATAAATTTTCAATCCATTAACCAACCCGCTTTAGTATCATACTTGAGTGCTACCACAAGATATGCCAAAAGGTTTCCGTCAAAGAAATTTTTCAAAAATAAATGCTTATCAACTTGTAGTCCCGAAGCTAGCCACAGTTACAACAACTTTTTTTAGTTACTTAATTTTTGCAATAGATAAGAAAATGATGATAAATTTTTCATTGAAAGACTGATTATTTATGTGTTAGAAGAAATATAACATTAATAAACACCATTAAACACCTTGAATATATATACGATACAATTATGTTTCATTTACAGAAAGATAAAAGGTTGGTGAACTATCTTCATATTTCATGATAACTTGTTCTTCATTTATGTTGTTGGGGATGATTATATTTGTTTAGTTAAGTGAAATAACGATATATCATGTTACAAAATTTAAATTAAATGGTCCCCATTCCCAAATGTAGGAATTAAGACAACCATGAAGGAAACCGTATGTTCTATCTTAGTTGATTTGTAATAGATAAAGTTATCGGTTAAATGTCGCCCAATAACTACAAGTCTACAGCTCATGCATGTGTAAATGGTCTATTTTAGTTAATCATTATCTCCAAAAATGATTGTGTAAAGATAAAGTTATAGGTTTACCCAAGGTGGCAAGGTGCATTGATTTACATATGTAACCTTCAAATAATTTACTTTTTCTCAATTAGTATACCTGTTCCAAAAAATTCATAAGAAAACGAAGTTGTTAAAGTTCTTTTTTTTAGACATCAAATTTATCTTAGTATTTAAATTATGGGTTTTGCTAAACGAATCCCTAAGCGCTTTCGTTAAGATGCATTAATTTACACTTATCATAAAATTCAGGGGGTGGGTTTTTAATATGGAAATATAAAATCCTTTTATGCACGTTAAGTGAAACCTTAAGGGCTTTGTTTAACATTTTCCTTTAATTATTGTCAGTGCCCATGACTAATTTTTAGAGGAGGTTTTACCAAGTGATAAGTTCGATCTTTATGGGTGAAATGTGTTGTAGTAACTCAAAATATACTTTAACCAGCCAACCAGGCTTTGTTTAACATTTTCCTTTAGTTATTCCAATTTAATAGCCTGGTTGGCTGGATGTAAGAAAAGTATATTTTGAATTACTACAACACATTTCACCCATAAAGATCGAACTTATCATTTGGTAAAACCTCCTCTAAGAATTAGTCATGGGCACTGACTTCATTTGCTCTAATATAGCTACATAATATAAATTAAAATTTCTTATAACACGCTCAACTAAAATTAGGAGCATTTTAGCTTTAGTCGTAATCATGACCTATCTTGATAAAATGGAAGAAAATGTTTGTGGCTTAACGAACCTTTTAACCAATACAAAAAGTGAAAATACAAACTCAGACTGTAAAAGCAAAACAAAAGCAAGCGGAAAACAAGCACAAGAGAGGGTGGCATAAATTCACACTAAATCATACAACCTCGCTCAATTAACAAATGGACAAGAACAATGAATAGGAATGGGAATTCTCTTCTTTTACAAGTCAGATATGACTTCTACGATTACAAAACAAAAGAATCAACCAGATTTTACAACTCCAATATTTGATCAAAAGCAACCAATAGCTGACAACATATACCTGCCACAGGCTTTGATTCAGTTTCTTTCCGACACAAGTATTAGTGGGTCAACAGCATAAGTTGACACTGTCTGCCATCAATCTTTTTAATCTCACAAAAACATAAAAAGATGCCTAGCAGTAATATGTCATTACCAGTTGGCCCAGATCCAACCAAGATGGTTGAGACTTGAACTACAACCAGTCAGACATCTAGACCAGAGTTGTCATCTTCTGCGGACCAGAGTTGTCATCTTCTGCGGACCAAATGTGTGAAAGATACAAGCACCGGGTAAATCTAATTGATTAGAGAGAAACACATAATCACATCCCAAAACTAAATCAACTATAGTATATATATCATCTTCTTGAGAATACAACATCATCGTCAAACTTATACTCTCAGATCTCCTTTTAATGCTCCATTAACGCCGCTTCAGTTTCAGAGAGAGGTGCTGCATATAGGAATTGGTAGTTTAGAATTCGGATAATGATAAGAGATAAAAATTTATGTATAAATATTAAGTATAACTTCATTACTCCATCAAATTCCTCACTTTAACAGTCGTATAAAAGACATTATCAAATCATCTCATTAGTCAAAAGAACTGTGTCACATTCATGCAGTAGGATACAATCAAAGAATATGATGCATTCTTGAACGGACAGGACACTGAAATTTAAAATTTTCAAATTAAGTTGGCAGGTCACTTGAGTTGAGCAAAGGGTGAATACCTTTCTGAAACGGGTTTTGACACGCAAAACGTATTTGTCAATGTTATAAAAGTAAAAAGTTGTAAAACAAAAATTAAACAAAGTAACAAACTATATCATTACATGGAAAACTTATCTTGTAAATCGATTTAGGAGGTTATGTGCAATATCAATAACCGTTTTGTTTTAGATACAAGAAGCTTATTTGACCCATTTATTTAACCCAGGCAAAAGTAATTGGGCTTTTATTGCCATCTCTACATTCAAAAGTTGCAAGGTTTTTCAGTCAGGAAAATATACCAAGTAAATCCTCAAATGCGTCTGCTGACAGAGATGCGTCCATTAGGAAAGGAGGTGAAAATACTTGATCATGAGTTTCCTCCATGTCATAAAATGACAATCGTCCCTCAGATTCGGCATAATTTGAGGCAGCAGCAGACACATAACCATTTATCCCATCATACTCATTCACCATATCCAAGTTACTAGATGTCTCATGTAATTCACTATACTTGAACCCATCTGAAACACGACTCTCTACCAAAGAATTATGCAAATCAGATACAAACAGCTGTTTACTTCTTGTAGAAGCTAATTTTTTTTCTGGGCCAACACGAGAAAAACCGGCTCCTGAAAGGGGAACAAAGAAATGTTCAGAGCCATCATCAGATTGACTATCTTGTAGTTGATTCGTATTGCTAGATCGTGTTGACAAAGCTGCCTCTCTCACGGATTTCTTCAAGTTACGAACATAATCATTTTCACTGTCTGCAAAACATAAAAAAACATGGACTTATAAACTGCAAACTAAAGCTACAATATATAATGTTTATTACACCATCAAGAGGGAGAGTTATATAACTAACCTGTTTGTGATGTATTTACTTGGCTATTTAATACAGTTTGTTCTTGAGGCAAGTTTTCGGATACTTGGTTAGCATGAACTTGAGTTTGTCTCTTGTGGAAGTTCCCACTTTTTGCAGTAGAATTAGGTGTCAAACTAAATAGAGGTGGAAGTTTTAATGCAGCGGGGTTAGATGAAACTTTATCAATATGAACTGAAGATAATCTGGAGGTAACATCTGTGATCTCATCACTGCTACTTTCCTGAACATTAGATGGCATATTACCACATAATAGAATACTTCAATTATGTAGTATTTGGTAGTATGATAAAATATGTACACAATGTGCAAGCAAACTACCATTGCCCTTCCAGTACTTTGTGCTTGAACAGGTGAGATAGACCTTCCATGGTGATTTGTCACTTGAGGAAGGTTGGTGGATATATTGTTCACTTCCTCACTCAACTCCGATATTGAATTTTGTATTGATGGAGCAACACCTTTTAATTGATTAACAAGCACCTGCACACAAAAAAATGTGAATAGGAAACCTCTTTTGCATGTACTTGTGGCCATGAGCTATTTAGTAATGGGATAATCAGAGTGAGACAGTAAGATAACACATGGTAAAATCATGAATATGAAGAACATTAATGAAACTAATGTGTTACTTTAATCCCTTGTCCTTTTCAACAGTAAATAGCTATTGTAACTCTTGCCATTACATAGGCACCCTATGTTCCATAATTAAGGTCCATATTTGACTTATGAGAGTAAAAAAATGGTTTCCACCAAAAGATTGATATAGATCTATATTGTATCACATTTATCATGTAAAATATGCAAGTAATCAAAACTTTCTAATTTCAGGAGTATTATAACTGACATTTCAGAAACAATTAGTCTAGTGAAAAGCAGAGAGTAATGTTAACATGCCTGTATACTAGCCAAATGTTGTTGATGTTCAGCAAGTGTTGCAGCTAATGATTCGGCATGACCACTTGTACCACCGTCATTGGCACTTCGCAAGAGATCTGGACCTTCACCATCATTTGCTTTTGCCTATAAAGAAGTCAAACATTACAGATGCATTACTCCTTTTAGGTGGAATAAGATGATCTTAGATCAACGGATGATCAGAGATATTCCACCAAGTACTGAAACAATACTAAAGGTGTTTAGATAGCTAAGAAACAACTATATAGGTGTTCACATAGCTGAGCAATATTATAGGTATTTACATAGCTGAAAAACTGTTGGTGTACAGATAGTAACCTTCTATATGACAGACATATAATTAGAGAGAAATAACTATCAAAAACTAAATAACGTAGATTTATCATTTAAAAAATACCAGTTGGAGTGACTGTTTATGTATACGCTGTAGAGCATGAGTCCAACGTCTCAGAACTTCTGCTATATCAACTGTAGGCTGACCTCTTCCACTTCGATCATCCACCCGAGAAGTTTTATCATCGCTAGCTTGAGGATGAGAAGAACTCACACCATCTTTCGCATTTTCTCTATTTACTTTGACTTGTGATCTATCACCTTGTTCTTTCTCTAGATCACCAGAAGAGACTTGACTACTTTCATCCATAGCTGCCAGAAGAGATGATCCGGAGATACGGTATCTAACAAGAAAGCAAGGCAACTACATAAACAAATGGCATGAAAGAGACCCAAAAGGAGTTACATATAGAAGCTGATTTCAGAGATAATTACCGATGCTCCCGATGTGCTATCAGGTCCTCAATGGGGCCAGAGGCAAGAACTTCATGTTGACCTGCATCAAGAAAATAACAGGAATCAAACTTTAAAAAGCAATAGATGCTAAAAACTCGAAAACCAGAGGAAAAATGAGTATTAGAGGGATCAACATGTATTAATAATGCTACTATTCGACAAGTTAATATCATTAAGAAATCTTAAGCATAACTAATAGTTATAGGGACTAGGCTCACTGTCTATGTAATAGCTAATAACTATTGTAACTGTAGCTTTATACAATTCAATTATTTTGTTCCCTCTCATCACATCATGCAAAAACGTAGCACCACCAAGTAAAATAAATATTTAGGGTGGTTTTCACGGATGACTGCTGTAAAAATAAGACTAAACAGCTACACATGAAAAAAAAAACTAACATGACCCAAATACTTTTGGAAACATACTGATAGGTCGAGTACCACTCCACTGGCAGTAGAAGCCAACTATTAGTATTTCATTCATATGTAGGCCACGGAGTGTATGACTCCACTTTAACTAATGCGGCTAAATATCGAATAAAGACAATATAAAGATTGACAAAATTGAAGAGATTGAGCTATGAGATGTCTTTACTTACTCTTCCGGGATAATAAAGAATCCCACAAGCGAGTAGCTCTCTGAACCAAATGAGAATTTTGACTTGAGCTAGATACAAGTTCATCCCAAGGTTCACCTTCCATTTTCACTTTGTTCCGCAGATCATGTAACTTTTCCAACTCTTGCTGCAAATAGGCCTGAGCTTCAAAGGTTCCAAAGAAATGAAAGATATATATTACACAAACTGTATATGATCTTTACAGTTTATATGACCCTCAAGATAAAGTATGAAAACTAAAGAAGGTGAGATGGATGAGATAGGCAGGTTGGGTAATAGGTCAAAGCGGGCTCAGATTTAAACAGGTCACTTTTCAGTATGGGTCGGGTAGGACCTCATTTGGTAGTTTCACCCACACTTATCATTCATTTTTTTATTCTCTGATAACTAATTATTTCTTTAATTATGATTATTGAGAAGAAAAAACATCATTAAAACTTTGAATAACGAGACGCGGAAGGTTCTATGCGGTAAAATCAGAACTTGTGCGACTTCAAATCATTTGGCCCTCTTAAGATAAAACAATACCCACGTTGACCAACTTAGAACAAAATGAGGGGAAGTTGCCGCCTCTAATACAGACCGTCCATTTACCTCTTCGGCACAAAGCTCACGATACTCTGCTGTCATTTCATGCGCCAAATTTGACCACATAGCCTGTCTCTGTACTGCTGTCTCGGCATTTTTTAGAAACTTTCTTCTCTCGAGAGCTATTCTTGCCTGTTCAATGAAGGAAACAAATTTAGGTGTTTTCTCATATATATGCTAATAAAATTTAAATGGGATAATGGCACTGGAGTTTACCCAGCTATGCCAAATTGGTTATGTAGTGTGGTGACCTACTCAGGCGTTCAATCAATATAAGTACCGATCAATTTTGTGCACTCAATGTAAGGACCTTTTTATTGGGTCAATCAATATAAGGACTTATGTGTTTATTTATTTCAAACAATGTAAGATCCTTAAATATTTTACATGGATTGAACAAAATTTATAATTACTTACAATTGATTAAACGTCCGAGTAGGTCATTACCCTGAATAACCATTTTAGCATAGTGGTTACACTCTGATGCCATTATTCCCATTTAAAATGCTAAGTTGGCATCATAATGGTCTGTTCACTAGCAATAAACAAACAGACTGGCAAAATCTCCAGCAGTATTGAAACCGATAATTCCTACCTTAAATTCTTAGCACAAGACTTGATTTTTTTTACTCAAACTTTAAAGGATAACAAAAGTGACAGAAAGCCATGTTATAATAGATATGAGGCATAAGTATCCATGTTCTTTTGATATGGTGTTATTACTTCATCCAGAAATACGGTATGGAACATGTGTGCAAGTACAACTAATACAAGTGTTAGCATTGACTGAAACAAATATTGCAGCTCAGGCCATTGCTTCCCTTAGCATGATACGTTACCATTTACTTTCAATGAAGCAATCCATTATTCTAATTTTGTTTCTATATGATAATAGAAAGATGTTTGACTACCTTTGTCACAGGAAGAAGAGTAGCTGCATGTGAGAAAGCTACATCAGTCAGTGAAGCTGGTAGTGGATTTGAGACTACATCTGCTGCATATGTTCGTCTATGAACTTCTCTCAAAGCATGCAAAGAAAGTTGCCACAATAGTTCCACAAATCTGAAATTACCATTTATAATAACAAAATTATTAATGGCTATAGTGGTTAAACAATATGATAATCAATATTAGATTCAGGCAAGCCATACAAATGCACAAGTTATAACAATATAAAGGTATGAAACAAAGTCTTGGAGCCATAATTTCCTAATGAAACAATTAAAACACTCCGTTTACAAATCAAACAGCTAAATAATGTGGTTTGACACTCAACAACATGTCGCTTCATCATTTAATGTCATGTTTTAACTTAAAGGGAAATATTACATACAGTACAATAGATATTGTGATAAAATTTCCCTTAACTTGCATTTCTCGTTGATTCCAAAATAATAAGCATTTTAGCAGAATCTATGCATGACCTCAGAATCATAAAATTACAAGATAGTGCCATCATCATCATCAAAATACAGGACACTTGCTGCAGATAGTGTGATCCTTTTCAGGTGACATTAATAATACATGTTTAGGAGTAGCACAGTGTGACCGTTCAAGATGTTATAAAGTCATACTAGGATGTCTTGGATCAAATATCTATCAAAGAATCTTAAAGTAAGCCTCTAGCCTAGATGGGGAGCATTTAGAAAGTATCACTGGTTAAATTCCCACCGGAGTGAAGGCGTGCCGGATATATTGAAAGTAAACAACATTTTGCATAAATCCCAACTATACCAAGCAATGTACTACCACATATATCGTTCATTTCAACTCTAAGAATCAACCATATAACACTATCAGTTTCATCTAACCACAGCATTCATTCAAGGAACTACAGCTAAACTTCCTATATCACAAACAATACACAAGCAAAATGTACTAAATTAAACCAACCTCGGTCCACAACAAGTCGCCAAAGACGAAACCCTCGAATTACTTCTCGGAAGCGCCCCTTGCGACTCGAGCTCACTAATAATACTTTGTACAACCTATTAAAAACCCACAAATTTTAAAATCATAATATTCCTTCACTCTTATTCAAAAATGTATTATAAATTGAAAAAAATACAATACCTTCCGGAAATCACGAGATTGTGTAGAATCAAAAATCGGCCAAACTTTATCAAAATCCTAATTCAGCATCAAATTATTTAAAATCACAATTAGATCAAGTAAATGTAATTAGAAATGTAATTAAATTAAAAAGGAGAAGGAATATATACTTTAGGGCCTCTGAGAGAGGATAAAATGAAGTAAAGAAGCTGTTCACCCAATTTAGGATTAGAGTGACGAAATAACCCGACCCGAGCAGCACCGTTATTTGACCCGACTCCGATTATTGATGGATCAAGCCCTAATAATAAACAGTTTGTATACATCGCACTTTCTAATTCCGTTTCTCTCTCCTTTTCTCTGTCCATCGTCATCAACCATACATATATATAGATATAGATAGATATATACAATCTGTCTCTTCTCTCTCTCTATATATATATATAAATATATAGATATAGATATCACTTTACATCTACAGATTTTGATTTCTGTTTTCTCTTTCTGGATGTAAAGTTGTTTCGATTTGATATATTTGGTTAAGAAAGATTAAATTTATGTTTTGTTACAGTTCAGGTCCTTTGAAAATGAAGGAAGGTACAAAATGGTACCTGAGTTTTTGAATTTTGAAACTGGAAATGGTGGGACCCACGGTGGTGGTGGTTGTTAAATAAGATGGTTGTTGTCACGTTTGTTTGTGTCCCTGGACTTTGATATTTTTGAATTCTGACTATTTGCCGGCCACCCTTTTTGAGTATTTTATTACACCATAGACATATCTCTACACATTGCGACAGTATCACGGTGGTGGGATGGATGGTGACGGTTAAAGACGGATCTAGTATTTTGTTTAACTGAGGACAGAAAAAAACATATTGAGAACAAATAAGTCATAAGATAGTCTCAAATTAGGGCGAATCTTCATTGGGACCCGGTCTCTCTCGTTGTTTTGCTCATTAGTATTGTTTTAGGAGTTTTTCATTTGATAAATATTAAATTTATCAAGCATGTTAAAAACAGCTATTCATATCATCTATCATGATAGACATTATCGTTCTATATTAGGTTTATTTCTCCTCGAAGATTGATCACCAAATATAACTAGACGATAATGAAGACGGATTTTATATATATATATATATATATATATTTGTCTACAAAAATTATCATAAAATCATTTACATATTATAAACAAACAACTACTATACATTATAATCTAACTAATATGAAAAACATAATTGGCTAATTGCAACAAAACAACAACTAATAACTTAATTTCCACTACATAATTGTAACTAATATATTATTTTTTATTAGGTTTTATAACATTTTTAGTTAAATTAAGATTTTTGCTTACCTTATTTAAAAGTCTATAATATCAAAATTAGATAAGTAAAACGGAAAATGTCGAGCAGCATAAGAGGAGGATTGAAAACTTGCTTATCTCATTTAAAAGTTTATAACGTTTAAGACACTTTTGGTAAATATTTTTTTTATATTTTTATCACTCTAACGTTTCGTTTTGTTCCATATTTCTATATTTAAGTTTGGGCTGAAGGCATTGAGAATTTGGAATGAGGGCACTTAAATACTTTTGCATATTTGTGGCAAAATTTTGCATTAGAATCATATGTTATTTGGGCAGCCCATGGGGGCATTACCCGCACTAAATGTTATGTACATCCGCACTGGTTACGGTGATGGTTGCGATGGTGGTGTGCTTATTAATTCAAAAATAATTGATGTAAAATAGGGTAGTGTAATTATTTTAAGGTTGAGGGATATATGTTGTAAATGATTTTATTAAGAGTATTAAAGGTATATTGTGGGGGATATTTAAATTAAGGGATAAGTTTCCTGGAATGTAACAAACTTTGTACGAATATCTATAGTAGGAAATAACTAAAGTTTTGTGTATTGTATGTAAAGAACTTAAAAAAATGTTTATTGTATGTAAGAAAACATATGTGGCAACCATATAGAGGTGTCACTTGTCTGATTTTAATTGGTTGAATACATTTTCTTACATACAATAAACATTATTTTCGAGTTGTTTACATACAATACACACAACTTTAGTTATTTCCTACTATAGACATTCGTTCAAAGTTTATTACATTACAAGATACTTATCCCTTAAATTAATGAATAACAAAAAGGGGTAATTTAGGTAGATCAAGTTTTTTTTTTTTAAAAAAATTTGAATGGTGTAAATGATTGATAAGACAATATAGATATAGATTATTATTATATAAAAAAAATAAAATAAATGAGTGTGAACTAAATCCCTTTAGTTTCATTTGGATAACATATAGACAAACAATAAAACCGAGTGTCACAATTGAAACTCCTTCAATCTCTAGATGCGATATCGACTTTTTTCCATTAATTGTAATTCTTTTATTTTTTTTTTACTATTTCTTGTATATCTAGCGATGTCGACTTTTTTCCATTGATTGTAATTCTCTTATTTTTTTTTACTATTTCTTGTATATCTAGCTTCTCGCTAGCCATTTCTTGTATATCCCTTAGTTCGGTATTTTCTTAACTTTTTTTTTTATATATTTTCGATATATGGAATAGGTCCGCGAGGTCCTCGAGCGTACCAGTCCTATCATCATTGATGGCATGTACCTCAAGGGAGAGAAATACAGGTTAACTAAATATATATCCTGAATAAGAACTATACAAATTGTTTTTATTATCATAGGCTAAGTTATCAATTACTTTTCCATAGCGATGCTCTTTATCACGAGGTGGTTACCCCATGAAATTCGTTTGTAAAAGTTACCGTAAAGTTTTCCAAAGGCGAGGTCATTAATGGCAGCAAAGTAAGTTATACGAAAACAAGTTCTTCTTAAATTTTGTTATTAATCAATTTAAACTTTGTATCTGCTGTTAAAAAAAAAATCAATAAAAACCATGTGTGTTGTAGTTAATTCTGGGTCTGTGGGAACATTTCCAGAATTGCAACGTGAAGGATATCGATGATTTCATAAACGAGTCAAAGAAGATCTTTTTGATCTCCTCCGAGATGATAAGGGGAAGTACTCGGGGTACGTATAAACACTATTCTTATGCCCATCTATCATTTAATTATAACTAGAAATGTACTCACTAAACTAGAAATCTTAATTGTATAAACATTTAATTAACTACTACATAACTTCACCAAACTAAAAGATCCTAGCCAACAAAGTTTGATTATAGTTAGAAGTGGCAACCATTGTGAGTTAAAAACATAATTCCTTTCATTAACAGAGAATTAGAGATGTGTGGATTACCTTTAATACCAAATCTTCATATTGCATTGCATTGTTTGTTGCAGTAAGCCTTGTTTCTTTCCAAAACACAAAGAATATCAAAATTTGCATTGCATAATGTGATAGGGAACCCAATGTCATATGGTATGTGCATGCTGTACGACCCATCAATAACTTTGCTTTGTGTTTTGGACTTCAAATTTAAAGTTAAAAAAATTTCAAACCATAATATATCTTCTCATATTTTCGGGTTTGTCACTGGTTATCCCAGGCCCTATTAGAGGCAAGCCCGG
Organism: Erigeron canadensis; assembly: GCF_010389155.1. Classification (NCBI taxonomy): domain Eukaryota; kingdom Viridiplantae; phylum Streptophyta; class Magnoliopsida; order Asterales; family Asteraceae; genus Erigeron; species Erigeron canadensis. The sequence continues at coordinate 34,144,165 of NC_057766.1, forward strand.
TCCTGGCATTGGGCTAACTGGGCAATAGCCCTGAGCAACAAAAAATGTTGGAGCAGAAATTTATGATATGAAGTCATATATTGAGTTGCAGTCTTGCAAAGGGTTTGACTTTTTGTTTTAAAAAGAACATGATGACTTTTAATTCGAGTACATTTTAATTTAAACCTTTTATATATGTTTAAAATTGCCAATTTTACTTCCTAACCTTCTAAAGTTATTTTTTTAGTTTGGAAATACAAAGTACATACTACTCATATCATATACTCGTAGTATTACTGCGTAACTATTAGCCAACCTTGTATTTTTAATACATTCTACCTTCTTATACATAGTTAAAAAATCAAAAGTTCCCCATCAAACTTTAGAGCAATGATTTTTAATAAATCATTTTGATCGACCCATTAATATCTTTTGTATTTTTATTTATTTATAATTAGTTCAATGGAACATTATTTAAGACTTTGGGATAAATTTAGTTTATATTTATTTTTCTATACCTGTAGTTTGCTGTATTGTCATTTTTTTACCTTGTTGTTTTTATTATTATTATTTCACCCTGTGGTGACTTTTTGCTTCAATACATGCCCCTCTCTTTAACGGACGTTAGGGTGGCTCCGTTAAGGTCCTCATGTGCATTGCACATGAGGGTATTTTTGTACTTTTTGCATCTAAAACACTCTCTTTTTCTTTTTTTTCTTATGCTTTTCGGATCAAAACAAAAAAAATTCACTCTTTTCCTCTTCTTGCTTTCACTTTCCAGATTTAACACCCCAAATTCATACATTATCATCATCTTCATCAACAACAACAACCACCCAAACCTCTTCCACCACCATCATCATCATCTTCATCAACAACAACCACCTAACCCAGATTTATCAATCCTTTTACATTTTTTTTGAAGATCTAGTTAATTCAGGTAAAAGTAAATATATTGGATCTTGTTGGTTTCTTTAAAGTTGTTGTTTCACTTGAAGAATTTGGTGGCGGTTGCTTTAATGATCAAACTGAACAATATTCTACAGTGTCATATCCTCCAAAATTATGTCGTTAGGACTAAATTACATGAGTACAAATGAGATGCCCATTGTATTTCCCTTTGCTTCAAGGCTTAAAAAGTTGGATCTCCTCTATGCACTTCTTGACACAGAGGATCATTGTAACTTGCTAGTTGCTACGTAAGTGTCCCAGTCTTGAAGTTCTTGAGGTAGAGTCTCGGCAAATGCAAGTAATTTTGCCGGAAAAATTAAAACCTTAATAACTTCGCCGATACTTCGAATCACACCACGAAATCAGTACCAAAATGCTCACCAATCAATTCCGAACAAACCCTGTCCAACAATGGTTCCAAACAAGATCACCGGAAAATATGTCCGTTCGCCGGAAAATTGATAAACGCGATTACTTTCTCGATTTTTTGAATTAGAACTCGAAACTTCCACGAAAATACTCTAAATCTAATCGCGAACAAACCCTAGGTGAGAGAAATTTGAAATAAAGTTCGTCGGAAACTTCAACTACTCGCCGGAAACTTCAACTGTCTCAAAACTTAACAAAATGGAGAAATCAACACATCAAGATGCTTAGATATTCATTGCGATTAAATCCTTGTGATTTTCAGATTGAATCAAGAAGAAAACAATGACCAAATCGAAGAAAAAAGATAATGAAAATAGTTGTTCCTTTTTTTTCTGCTTTTTCTTTTAATTGTTGAAAGTGAAAAATGTCACATAAAGTTACTGTAGCTGACAAAAAGAGAAAACAGAAAACAGAGGGTGTTTTTTTGTGTTTGGATTTGATAAAAGAAAGTTCAGTTGAATCTAAAAATGAAGATGGAGAAGAAAGAGAGGGTGTTTTGTTGTTTTATAAAAAAAAATGAGTTTTGATCTTAAAAAGTGAATAAGAAAGGAGGAGAAAGTGTTTCAGATGTCAAAATGACTAAGTTACCCTCATATGTGCAGTGCACATGAGCGGGTTAACGGAATCCAACTCACAGACGTTAGGATGAGGGGTTTCTAATGATACAAAAAGTCACCATAGGGTGAAGTAATAATTAAAAAAAACGACAGGGTAAAAAAATGATAAAACAGCAAATCACATGGTGATGTAATGAAATTTTCTCTTTATATTATATACGAAGTGCAATTGGTAGAAAAGGATTTCAAGTTTTTGACACGCGGCATATGTTTACAATTCTACAATCTTGCCCTGAGCATCCCAATCCTCAGGACCGACCTTGACTAGAGGCCCAGTTTTCGTGAAAAATACAGCCCGTGAACAGACCGGTTACTGGGTTCGATCTTTTGACAGCTGGTTCTTTGGTTTTTACAGGGTAGCCTGCATTTTCGTGGGTCCTGAAGACGACGCCAAAAAAGTGTATGTAAGGAAACGCTACCTGAAAGTGGTGCTTCCCTTCTTCGATGAAGACGTTTTTAATTGGAGATGGTTTCTTGCATGCACCTGATTGGGAATTTAATAATTTGGAGAGCCGCCAAATATTATTTCATGTTTAATTGCTTGTCAAATTTAGGTATCTTTTATTTAACCCAAATTATGCCATTATGGTGGTTATATTTGACTTTGAATAACGATTCTAGTAATAATCATTGACTTTGCAATTCGGTGCCACTAGACATGGGCAGAAAAATCGGTTCCAAGAAACCGGTTCACGATTATCCAATAACTGGGCTCGAAAAAAATCGGTTCTTCAATAAATGAACCGATTGGTTCCTAACTGATTTTGGGCTTTTTGTGCAAAATATCGCCCCCAAACCGGTTACAGAAATCGGTCCGAGAAACCGGTTTGGAACCGATTTCTGGTCCCTGATGCTACTAGGCGTTAGTTACCGTTAGAAGTAGCCGTTTTTGGTCCTCATTGACCGTTAGGAGCCGTTTATTTGACCAAATATTTTCCATTTTGCCATCATACAACTAGTATATATTTGTAGCTTCATTTTGGGTTGATTTTACAACATTCAATTACTTACAAAACACTATATCTCTTACAAAAACTCTATGTATTCATAAATCTCTTACCAAAATCACTATATCTTTACATATATTATATCTTTACTTCTATACTATCTTATAAAAAGAATAGGCTCCCGTGTTGAAAGCTATAGGAGGGAAACTGTCTAAAATACTCTTAATAATTATATTATACTAACAGTCCTTTATCTTTTAAAATATCTTCATTAACCCTTTATATCAATTACTTTTACATCAATTATCTACACCACTCGAAGTCGCCTCTACTACCAACAGTCATCCCTCACCACCACACCATCGTCGCGCTACGAACACTGATGCATTGCGCGGGCACCGTGCTAGTATATATTACAAAATAGGGATAATGGCATACGAATGTAACCATTTATGTCAAAATGGTTATGTAATGTAGTATCCTACTTAGGTGGCTATGTAAAGTATACACCTATGTTTTTTTTGTTATATTATGTAAGAACCTTTTTATTTGGTTTAATTAATGTAAGGACCTATGTATTTTTTTTTTGTTTTGCTATATTATGTATGGTCCGTACATATTTTACATAGTATAGCCAAAAAAAACATAGGTGCATACATTACATAGCCACCGAGTAGATCACTACATTACATAACCATTTTGTCACAGGTGGTTACATTCGTATGCCATTTTCCCTACAAAATATACACTATATTATATATATATACACTATATATATAATATATCAAATCTTTCACAAAATGAAGCATAATACCGCTTCACAAACGCAATCTACCGGTATTGATTCTACAAGTGAGCCAATGGTGGTAGCTATATTACCAACTAAAAGAACGACAGCCGTGTTTGAATACTTCCAATTATTTAATACTATTAGCTACCGTACTTTGTGTGAGTAGCACCCACTTTGATATTTAGTATATATGTAGTCTACGAAATTGGCATTCATTAATTTAATCCGTATATTAAATCACAAATAATTACCAAAATTTTAATTAGCTAATTTTAATCACATAGGGCTACTTAACGGTAGGTTAACATTGACTAACGGCCGAATTTAACAAATTGTATAAAAAATTCGGGATGTTACAAATATTATATTAGTATTCATATCAATTTTTGTAGAAAAATTCTCATTAATTTACATTTTTTTGTTTTCCATCAATAATTTACACTTTTTAGCCTTAAATACATAATTTGTATTTTATTATATTTGTTAGTCATCAACTTGAGAAGATTTCTTTTAATATTTTACATTCACTTAATTGAAAAAATTCAACATATGAAATATTGTCTATAAAAAGGTATTTCAAAAAATAAAATATTGATCAATCTTTATATTTAAGATACAAATTCTTTTTATATAAATTGAATTCTACAAATAAAATTACAACACATGAAATCATTGAAAACCCCACAAACTAGCTGTTACTTTTATTATTCTTAACAGTCATGTCTAACGAAACTAAAATTACTTGTTTGCAAGACATCAATGAAAATGCAGTCAATTGTGTAATCAAAGTTAAGATAATGCTTATTTAGAAAAGTTTGTATAAAAAAATCATGCTATATCATCCAGCCTTGATATGATTGACATTCAGTATTTATATATGAATATCTCAAAAAAAATTTAAAGTATATCTTTACATTTAACGTATAAATAATTTTTTATTTCTTATATTAATTCTTATATTAATAATATTGTATAACTCGTGTATTTGAAATGGTTTAAAATTTATTTTATATATAAAAAGGTTATTGTGTCTTGTCTTTTATTTAGGTGCCAATTGTTGTAGCTGACAAAGGAGTAGAAGTTAAATTGTTCTTTCGCTTTGTTTCGGGTAAACTGAATATATATATACATATATTTTACACTATATTGTTTTTGGTTAAAATGATGATGTTTTGTTGTTGTGGGAGTCAACGAAAATTATAATGGACACTATTTTGGTGTTTGAGTTTTCGCAAGAACAAATGAAACAACAAAAAATCTCAATGTCATTCTATTAAATTGTAATTCGTATTTCTGTTGGTTAGGGTTTGTACGGATTTTAATTTCGAGCGTTTTGGTACAAATTTTAAGTTTCCATTCGAAGAAATGAGAGAGAAAATGTCGATTTTGAGTTTTCCGGCGAGATGTTTGAATTTTTGCAAGCTAACAAAGGTGAGTGTATAAGATATTTTTTTATCTAACTTAGGAATGTGAGTTTGAAATTGATAATGTAAATGCCGAATTAGCCATCTTTTGACAAAAATCTGATAAATTTCTGAATCAAACGTTTTCACCTAAAACATGCACTTGTGGCCACCATTACCATACATTTGAAGAATTTTTTCTTTGATTTCAACTGGTTCTTCAAATAATTCTATCAACAACTTGGGACGTGCACTCAGAAGAGTATGACAAACCTCACTAGGCTTCCTGAGAGACATATTGGAAATACGACGGCGTTTCTCCTTTCTCATATTGGTGAATGGGTTAAAGTGTTCCTCTTCTAAGCCGTACTTTTTAAGGAAATCTCTCATCAATCTCAGATCGTGCACAACAGCTTCCATAAGGGGTTGGCCGGAAAGTCTTAGACCCCTCTCCGCCTTGTGTGCCATTACCAATGTAACTTGCATCACCTCAGTAAAGCTTATCTCCGAACACCGTATAGGGACCCTGCAACAGGGGGGCGCCCTTTACCGTCCAACAGAAGAGGAAAAAGCTGAATCTCGAGCAAAGAATAGACATGGCCACTCCATGGTTATATGTGGAATGAACACCAATAACCAAGACGAGTCAGAACATTTTTGCGAAGTTAAGAACTCCTATGGTCCCGGCTGGGGCTCGATGGTTATTCACATATTCCATTTGATTTCATAGATTTTATATTTGTCCCGGTGCCTTAGTTGGGTTTAGAGGTAGCTTCGTGGCTGGAAATTTGAATTCATGGGTCTATTTCTATGGTCAATTAATAGTTAGGTTTTTAGCATCTATAGTTAATAGTTTATTATTAGCATGTTGTTTGATCGGTTTTATTTAGTGGGTTTATCTACTACAAGTTTCTTGAATTGTATGGCTATCAGTAGCTCTTTTGTTTAGTTAAATGAAAATGCAGCTAATTTTACTTTAGGAAACTAAAAGCCTCTGTTATTTGTAGTAAGTTTTGTTTGTTAGAATTGTAATAATCTCTACCATCTATATCTATATCTATATATACATATATATAATATAAAGTCGAGATATAGTTGCTTTTTTAGCACAAAAGTTGTGATCAAATTTTAAGTTAATGCTTAGATGTTATTATGTTTAATTCTAATTGTTTATCATCTTTGTATGTTGTTTATGATTCCTGAAAGTTAACTGAAAGAACGTGATCAAGGCATTGATGAGGCAAATTATGAGTTTAATGTTGAATGTAAGTGTTAATTGTGTGTTGTTAATGGATTTTTTCATTCATTGTTCAAGAGTTGTAACCGATTTTTGATAAATTTGAGTGATGGAAAGGGTTTTGGGTGGTTCGTATGGTATTCATAATGATATATATGTGTATGATGATGTATATGTAGTATTCATAATGATATAAAGTTGGAAGAGAGCACTCAACCGACATTGAATTCGTTAGGATCTATTGTAATTGTCTCACAGTGGATGCTTGTATGTTCAAGTATTCTTTATGTAAGTGTATAAGTGTATTTGTACCCATTCTTTTATGCTTGTATTTGTACAGATGCTTTAGTTTCCAAAATTTCTTAATGTCACCCTAAATTGTAAAGCGCTGTTAGGTGAAGGTCGTTGTAGAAAGTGTTTGAATGCTGGAGCCCTTATATAAGGAACTTAGTAGTATCTGGGAATAATACGAGTTTGAGCACTTGCAAGGATGCAACATTTGTTGCTCATGCTAGTCAAGTTGATGATGTCTCAGCTGTTGAGATTGCTCATTGTTTTTTCGATTTCAAGGGCTCGGTAACATATCAGGTATGGTTGTACTTAGAAAGTAGATATGTATAGTGAAAAATTCACGTGTATGACCTGAACCGTCAGGATCTTTATAGTCCCTTCGTATATGTAGTGACAAGAACTTTCTGACTCAATGGAGACATTGGGTTGCACTCTCAAAACTTATGCAATTTTACATGGTTCTAATCTGTATATTTGCATAACATGGTGAACAACTTTAATCCGATCTATATTTCGGGTAATGGTTTTTTTTGCGCCAAATAAACCATGAAACTTTCACTAGAAATACTCGTAAGGTTTCATGAAAGATAAACCATGTACTTATCATCGTGTACTTAAAATAGTTGATACATTAAATAAACTTTTTAAGCATGTTGGATATAAATCCATTTAGGGTGGAGAAGGGTAACAATCCAGAAGTGTATATAGGGATCACGAAGTACCTTGGTATGATTACATGGATTTAGTACCGATAATGTATTTTGGTTCAACTAAATATGATGTTATCTGAAAAAAATATTGTTTGATGATTTTTTTATGAGAAGTACGATGGTGTTTATATAGTTGGGCCAAGGTACATATGTCGGTAAGCTAATATATCTAAGTTGTAGCCTGACACTGTTAATGGTGATATTGTGTTCGTCTTGCAACAAAAGGAGCATCTCAAGTTTAACAGAAAATGAGATGACATAATTGATGAACACACTTTGGACCTTACAGAAGCACTATAGTTCATCTGACCCATTTGGATAATAAGCAACTTTTGATCAAGTCCCTACGTGTGGATGTCATGAAATCTGGTAACTATCATACAAATCTCTTCTTTATTTCTATTTTAAAGTACATTTTTGTTCTTTTAAAAATAAGTGTAAGAATTACATAAGTTGTATAATGGTCTGAACTGTTATTTGCATTTCATGTAGTTGATGGGAAGATAGTGTTCCTGCTACTAGAGGTGGTGGCAGGTATTCCAACAACGGAAACACATACTAAAAGACCCTTCACCCTCTTAGTTTCTAATCATTGGGTATTCTGCATGCCATCACAGGTGCTTCTTCTTCCTTTGCTTCCTTTTCTCATTCGCTGTACATGGATCATTCAATGTGTTGTTAAAAAGGCTATTATATTTTCTCAGTTTGGTTAAAAGGCTATTACTTTCTGAGAAAACTAAAAGCCTCTGTTATTTGTAGTAAGTTTATTTGTCAGAATTGTAATAATCTCTACCATTATAGATAATTTGTGGGTTCAGATCAGAATTCTTAAAAGCAAATTATATTGTTGGTTCAGCTCTGTAGATCCATTAATGGTCAAAACTTTTCTGCAAACATAATCTTTATATATAATTACGAAGTATTTATAGGACCCTGCACTTCCAAAAATTAATTGAAAATTGATTGGGCAATTAGTGTTTTTTGTCCATTTAACTGGAAATCAGTTTTCTTCTAAGGCAATGAAGGTTGGGTTTTTGTGGCCTCCATCAGGTCGTGTAAAAGTAGAGCGTGTTTATGGAGGTATGTAACTGCTACCAGGTATTCTTCAAATGCTTATTTCTTTCCTAATTAACGTCAGTTGAATACTCCATCGGTGGCACCAGCATAATTGGACGACCTTGCGTTGGTACTGTTTTCAGAACTTCTAAAATTTGCATTACAACCTGTACATTCACTTTTGAACACTGATTCCGGATTATCTTTTGTAGTAACAGAATTGGACTCCTTTTGTCTAAGGTAAGGCCTTGAACTATCGTTTTATGTTTTTGGATCAGCCAGCTCACCGGGATTTTGGAAGAGAGCACTCAACCGACATTGAATTCGTTAGGATCTATTGTAATTGTCTCACAGTGGATGCTTGTATGTTCAAGTATACTTTATGTAAGTGTATAAGTGTATTTGTATCCATTCTTTATGCTTGTATTTGTACAGATGCTTTACTTTCCAAAATTTCTTAATGTCACCCTAAATTGTAAAGCGCTGTTAGGTGAAGGTCGTTGTAGGAAGTGTTTGAATGCTGGAGCCAGTATCTAAGGAACTTTGTAGGATCTGGGAATAATATGACTTTGAGCACTTGCAAGAATGCAACATTTGTTGCTCAAGCCAGTCAAGTTGATGATGTCTCAGCTGTTGAGATTGCTCACTGTTTTTTGGATTTCAAGGGCTCAGTAACACATCAGGTATGGTTGTACTTAGAAAGTAGATATGTATAGTGAAAAATTCACGTGTATGACCTGAACCGTCAGGATCTTTATAGTCCCTTCGTATATGTAGTGACAAGAACTTTCTGACTCGATGGAGAAATTGGGTTGCACTCTCAAAACTTATGCAGTTTTACATGATTTTAATCTGATATAATTGCATAACATGGTGACCAACTTCAATCCGATCTATATTTCAGGTAATGATCTTTTTTTGCGCCAAATAAACCATGAAACTTTTACTAGAAAATACTCGTAAGGTTTCTTGAAAGTTCGAATTTAGGTAATGCTTACATGCTACCAGGTCAAAAATGATGATGTGGCATTGATGTGTCAGTTACTTTGACCATGTTGTTTTTCCGAGTCGGCACTTATGTGGCATCAGAAAACCAGTTACCTTAGTTGGAAAATTTTGAAAGTTTTAAGGATTTTTCTGGGGCATGTGAAATAGAAATCTAATCAAAGCTGCTTACCTTTTTTTTCTTATAATCTTAATTTCCTAATATTTTACTGTGGAATATTATTACTCTGGATAACCATAGTGTTAACTATCACTTTGTTTCTTCTATTTGTAGTTTTAACAGGATTCTCCCCGCCTGCAATTTTGCCCAAGTCATCTCCAAGTCCTTTGGTGCTGCTGGCCCAAGTCAACTCTCTTTAACAACATCTGATATTAGAGACCGTCCTTACCACCTCTCATTGGTTTCTGGTACTGGCATCATGATTACATTACTAGCCACTTGGATGCTGGTAGTAATGATTTTTCTTATTGGTAGAAAATGTAGAGAATTAAATGGAAAGACGCATCACCGATAGAACCTCAATGAAAACAATTTCTCAGCCTATAAAAAAATTCCAAGAAGGTATTGAATTCTATTTATCTGATTATGATTATTATATGTTTTTTTTTAAAAAAAAAAATTAAAACTACAGGAAGTGTATGCAGGTCCGTCATATATGTTTATATAACAGCTATAAAGAGACGAATAAAAGCAATCGAAAACTTCAGCAACAACTTTCTGGCAGACGATAATTCAAATAACAATTGATGTGGCAAATGCCTTGGCGATAATAATATACACCTTAAAGGAATTTCGCCATATTAAAGTTTATTAAAGCTGAAGTCAGAGATGAAGTTAAGCTTATCTTCATGCTGCCATATCTATACATTTAATAAGAGTAAGGTCAGCGGGCTCATAGGATTACCAAATATATCCTTCTAAAATGTGTTGTTGCCGGTAAAAACGTCACAGAGTGGTATGTTACTTAAGTTGATCACTTAATGCTAATAGTCACTATCATGCTGCCTAGCTTATGGATTGAGAATTTTTAAAAAATTGTTCTTTATTTTCTCTGATAGGCTTATAGCCTTTCATCTATATGTAATTCTGGTTTATAAGATTCTGCTAAGGTTCTGCCCCTTTTTATTCAAGTTTTGTGTCTCAATGTTGGTAGTTACTTGTTTGAAAGAGTTAAAACAAGAACGTGTAAGGTGTAACACACAATGGCATAATACATGCAGGTATGCTTCTTTCTTTTCTTTGCCGATGAAATGATGAATATATTGATTGTGAATATTACATTATTAAAAGTTGGTACATGTTGCTTGCTGTTTGAAGGTATTGCCTATTAATCTCTTACATAATCCCCATCTCTTACTTTATACACTACAATTATCTGAATGTTGCGGTATTACCCGGGATGGTTAGCTAATTTACATAGCAACCAAGTTATTAGTTATTGATTGTCAACTATCTCCAATATTTTGTAGGCACGATCGTTGTTGGAAGAAGGTACCTTTAATGAGTTAATCGACCCTTGCCTTGGAAACTGTTATTCAGATAACGAGGTTTATTGCATGATGCAATCTGCTGCGCTGAGCATTAAAAGGGATCCTCATTAATTTACGACCTCGCATGTCCAAAGTAATTCTTGGTTTTTAGAAATTCACCTTTTACAAATCACGTAGAGTGACAAAATGCAGAGGCGGTACTAAAGGGGGGGCAAGGTGGGCAAATGCCCCCCTCCAAAATTTAGATTTTGTCATGTATTTTTAAATTTTTCATGAATTTTTAAAATTTCTTATAGGTTTTTAACATTTTGCCTCCTTCTAAATTTACTTTTTATGATTTTTAAATTTTGCCCCCTTCGTAATTTTTTTCTGGTACCGCCTCTGACAAAATGTATGGTTAGGGTGGGTAACGGGTCAAAACGGGTAACTTTGTAGTTTGATCTTGGTTCGGTTGTCAAAGGTCACTTATACCCATGTTAAGCATATTCTTCCATTTGCAGCCGATGCTCCCACTTTTTTTTGGGCAAGAACTTAAGACACTAACAAGTGTTTATGTGTGAAAGGGTTAAGGACTACTTAAGGTTGCTAGAGGGCGACATGATGAAGGGATCCAGTCATGTGGTGACACCTGGTTATGTATAATGTGGGCACAGCCTGTGTTTTGGGTCAATGTACATTGACCGTAGTGACCCATTAATCAACCTACCCATTTTCTATAGTTAACAAATATATATAAGATATTTCGACTTATATTCCATCTGGTTGACCAACTAAGTTAAAAGTTTAAACTTTCATTTCTTGGTTTTCCGTGAGGTGCATGCTGTACTATGACCAGACCACCTCGATAGATACTTTCTTTGCTTTACACTACTCTGATTAATTGTTTGTTGTTTACTATCCTGAATTAGCATATGCTTTTCCATAATTATCGACTCAGCTTTTTTTGACTTGACTCAAAATGTGATTTTTCGATTCGTGACTCAAAACGTAACTCGAATCGTAAGAGTCAGACTATTTGATAATGTATAATTCAATAAATATATATAAGTTTTTATTGTACAAATATAGTATTGTATTGATACATTAAGCTAAAAATAGTAAACATTATTAAAATCAAATCAAATTTAAAAGCATATAAAACATTTATGTTCAAAAAAATATATAAAAAAATAAAAAATTATTTTGTGACTCGACTCGTGACTCGGATCATGATTCGTACTGACTCGTACAAAAAAAAACGAGTCATGCTACGAGTCTAGAGCAAAACCGAGTCATTCACCGAGTCGCCTCGTTTTCACTTGATTTTGACTCAACTTGTACGAGTCGACTCGTGACTCGTACGAGTTTGACAACTATCAACTTTTATGTAAATATAGTTTGTGTTTCAATTAAGAAATTATGCGAGAGTTGAAACATTTTTTGATGTTGCGATTAGGATTATCTTTCACCTTTGGTAGTTTGGTTGATTGATATGTTTATATGATATGCACATTAGGATTACTACGCATCTTTGGTTGATTGATGTGTTGTGTTGTATGGATCAGGGTGCAGCTAGACGGTTATACTGCAAAAGAAGAACTTGGAGGTTGTTAGCTCGGTTGGGGGATCAGGTAAACATAAACTCGACCTCATTAGGACAGTTAAATACTTCAAGTTAGAGGTTAGTAACATTGGGCTATTGAATATTTTCAGACCCTAATTTTTTTAATCTTTCTGAACCCTATAACATCTATAATTGGTGATGCAGTTTCAAGACTCTAATGACTAATGAGGAAGGCACAAATGAGAATCTTGATTTTACAGCACTTAAAGTCAGTTTTCTAAGTATACTTCACTGAGTACTTACATGTATCAATTTAAACTTCGGGAATGTTTGGATGTGCGATAAAAACTACAAATATGATTTATTATCTTACTCATTTCCATTTGCACCATCTGTGATACAAATCAACCCAAATCGGCCTGTTCAAAACCAAATGAGTTGCATTTTCATGGAATTTACTGTGTACCACTTTAATTGTAACAAATGCTGATATTCATCGCGATGTTTAAAAGAGCTGGTTAGAATCATTTCATGGTTCGTAAACTATATATGATAAATTGGGTATTTTTTGTAGTACATCATTTCTTCATTTTAAAATATTTTTGTAATTTTATGCTTCGAGTAGGAACCACTAAAAAAAAATAACATTGGCAGCTAGGAGTCATGCGGGTGTGGCAAGGAAAATGGTAAAATTATATGCATGTCGGTCAAAAATGAGATGGGTTTAACCAAACACATATTGGCTCATCTTTCCTTTCGGATAACGATGTTTTTCAAGTGTTGAATATGACAAGAGAAAATATCCGCATATTGCGGCGGTGAGATGGTGGGGTGATAGGTCATAGTGTGTGTATGTCATTGAGTATCATAGGCAAATGCCTTAGCATTTGGCTATCACACTCTATGATTTAGCACCTCCTATGAATTATTACACTTTATGACCTATCACCCCACCATCGCACCGTCGCAACGCACAAATACTTTCTCTCGTATAACATAGAGCATTAGTAGGTGTTAGAAAGTTGAAACTTGAAACTTAAAACCTTATTTGTTTTATAATATGTATATAAAAAGAAATGGGGCTCCCACAATCTCCATCCAACAATCACGTCTTCTCTCTCTCCTCTCTTCCTCTCTCCCATCGGTGAAGCTCCCTGAATTTGCTTGTCTCTCTCATGCGGTAAACTAGTGGGAACGGTGAATCCGCGCAGCCCCCGCGGTAAACTCCTTTCCCCGTGTTCCACTCCCTTCCCCTTTAGTCACCATACGATATCCAAAATCCATAATTGGTTCCTAATTTCCTACTATAAACATTGAGGCATAGGTAGTTACATCTTATGGTACTCCTCCTTAAATCTTAGTCACCATACGATATCTAAAATCCATAATTGGTTCCTAGTTTCCTACTATAAACATTGAGGCATAGGTAGTTACATCTTATGGTACTCCTTAAATAAAAAGTAGTTGACTTGTTTCTTTCTAGTTCTGGAATGGAATTGTTAATTCCAAAGGCAGCTGATTCTTTCACGTATGCTTTTGATGCGTACAAGGAATTTAATTGGATTAGACATATATGCCCCTACACTATGTTTATCAAATTTTATCATTTTTACTCTTGTCCTCTCAAAGTTAAATTAAAATCGAAAACCAATAACGATTCTAACAGTACCCTATTTATTCCATTTCTGCCAATTCCAAAACCATTAAACTATGGTCATATATATATGAGTAGGTTTTAGGTAAAATAAATAAAATAAGTATTAAAATAAAACATGTAAAACAATAAACTTTCTTTCACTAGAAATTACCCTGCATCAATATATATGTGAATCTCCGTGCATCAATTTTATCATGATCTAATGGTCAAGATGTTGTCTTATTTATTTTACTTTAATATTTGTTTTGCAATAACTAATCCCTATATGATTATATATTATATATTTTCTTTCTCACTCTTGACCTGAATAGCATAATCACAAAAATGTTTTTTTTTTCTTGTTCTCTTGACTTTATAATAAAATGTATGCAAATATGAGGCCTTTATCATCTAACACTAAATTTCTCCCGAATATGAAAATACTAAAAAAAAGAAGAAACGGTGGTGATTAACGGTCGGTCGCAAGACCGGCGAAGCAGAAGTATATTGAAGGCTTTTGCAGACCGGAGAAGAGGAAGAGGAAGCAGGTGACATATCACATATCTTCAAAGATATAAACAAATATGTCTGATTTATGTTTTGGATTTATTTATCTATATATATAAAGAGAAAGGGAGATGGATTCGACTAAAGAAACCATTGGATCATAGGGAAAGAAATTTGGATCTTGTTTGGTAGCCAGAAGTCAAAGAAATTTGCCTCTAAAAATAAAAAATAAAAGAAAAGAAGGTAAATACGGTCTAGGGACATAATAGTCTATGCACATTAAATTTCGTTGTATGCATCAATAGTCTCCGTGAAAGAATCAGGCTCCATTCCAAAAGGCTCATTCCTTTGAAAAGTCAAATTTTTCTTTCCATCACTCCTATTTGTTTTCATTCCATTCCTACTTCAAGTAAGATTAGTTATGTCAAAAAAAACTTGTAAAAATCGTAGTTGAGATTACACATATATGTTTTGCACATATCACTGTAGCTGATTTGTGTAACAATATAAGAGAAGAAAGAAAAAAGCAGCCCATGTTTGTGAATAACCTTATACAAAAGTTTCATAATATTATCATTTGCACAAAACATCCAGTTCAACGTGCTCATCTATACATCAAATCATACATTAAGATTAATCTAGTAAACCGCATCAAATCCCAAAAGATAAGAAATGATGTAGTTACTTAGATAAGGCACAAAGATACCATCATCAAGTCCGCAGAAAACTCCAAAAGATAAGAAATGATGTCGTTACTTAAACAAGGTACCACATACCATCAGCAAGTCACTGTCAAAAATTTATGAAATTTGGGTCTCTGTAGTCGTAACCGCCATAAATAATTCCATAGAAGGTTTGTCTCCGACACATCCCCGTAAATTGAATGTCAGGCAACCATAGACCTACATCTACAGGTAAAGTTTCATCATAAATATAGACTAACAAAACACGACTGAGATCAATACTACATCTGGTAGAAGCATGTAAAGTTTGGTGGATATTGTTAGCTCACAGGCACTGTTTTCATTTCAATAACTACAAAAAGAAATAAATTGAAAACCATCAATACGTTAGATATGACAAGTGAAAGATTACACATAGATTTAATAATTTTAGTAACTCTATGGATATATCTACTGATTCACCCACAACTAAGTTAACCTCGACTAGTCATTAGAGATGAATAGGCTTAAAAATAGAGCACGCACACAACAAAATAAACATGTTGTGACTGGTTAGACAAATGTGCCACCTACTTGAGGCTAAAAAATAGAGGACACACAAGTACAACAAAGATAGAACAGGTGGTGTTTTTTGTTTGCAAATGAAATAAACAAAACAGGGAGGTCATATCTAAATCCAAACCAAAATTCAGAAAATTAGGATATCAGTACATGTATCATTTTTCATAAAATTTGGAAAAAGACCAAAAACGTGTGTTGCTTCACATTGGATTTCCATGTCAGGTTTGCTCACAAACCAACATGTAAATCATGAACACTACCACTACTCCTAACAAGCAACAAACACAAAGTATAACTCGGTTAAGGCATAGATTAATTACCTTCAGATCTTTTGGATTTGGATGCACGTCTGACCTTACCTGTATGAAAGATATACAATGTCCCATCAGAAAAATATACAATGTCCCATCATACTGAGAGGAGTTGCATGAAAACTTTAGCTTGTTTATAGAAGGAGCACAGTAGTGACTATAAAAATAGATCAGAGGGTTCTCATAAGTAAGCATACCCAAATTGGGAAAAAAGATGCTAAAAATAATAACTGCATACCCTGTTTTACACCGGTAAGGACAAGGCTCCACAAAGATTTTTCGCATTCATCAATGGTGCATGCAACTACGGCCTCATAGATGCCACGGAAACCATCCTCGTCGCACCATATGGTCATCTGAAACTCATAGAAATCACCACTTTTAGAGTATGTGCACTTTCTAAAAGTAGGCGAACTGAGGCGACTGTGGTTTCCCCTCTCTACATACTAACAGCATAAACATGTTTGTGTAAGTATAACAGTCAATGATAAATAAAACAGATAAATAAAACAAAAATAGATTCTATGTCTTATAAGAACAAAGCAAGAAGAAAAAAACCATACCTTCTCAAAGGCCTCGTTAAAGCCATTGACAGCAAAGTTTCCAATGACTTCAACGAACGGATGTTTAGTACTTAATGGGAAATTTAAAGTCAATCCTGTGCCTGGTATGTCAGAAAACTGCCACACAAATGAAATATAGAATGAGATAGTCTGTCCAGCAGACTTGCACATGGGAACAAGGATAAACATTAAAACAAACAAGGGAGAGATGAATATCGTATATATACATTCCCCTCATCTAACTCCTTAAATTCCCGCCAACTACGACTCTCGCACTCTTTCAAGGGAACATCATCAACTTGAGGCTCCGTGGAAAGGATGCAAATATAAGAATCATCGCATAGACCATATTTGGACCCTGAAAAGGGAAAACTACCATTAGTATAGACGTTTTGATTATAAATTGCGATATATAATATTATTTACCACCATTTTTCAGGTCACTACAGGCGGGCACAGAATTGGTTGTTTACAAACATAATTTTAATCGGGGTCATCACACTTATAGGTCTTGTTTATGTAAGTATATAATGTTTATATATATTCTAGGAATTTGAAAATTATATGATGAGAATAGACATTGACAGGATGTAGATGATATGAAGATCGCTCCTGATTTTACTCGGGTCATCATGCAAACCGTATGTATATGGTGTGTTTAAGTCATACACCTCGCAGATGCATTATATCGGTCAAATATTTCCCTGGTATTGTCTTGGATGGCTGCTGTCTAAAACCTACTTTGGATAAATTATCATTTTAGTGAAATCCAAAAACATATCCTTTTTGGCAAATTTATGTCTTGTGGTTCAAGCTTCATGCTAAAAGAGTGTTTTCTGTAACAAGTTAACCTTCAAAAAAATTATACTTATTAGGATAATGGGATGACTGGCTAACATTAAAAGAGAACCGCAAAAGGAAGCAGTCTATTTGTCCAAAAGTATGCAGGACTTGCAATTTTGGGGAGCATGTAGGTATCTTCCATTAAATTTTTTTATTGTATATCAGAATGAAGTAATAACGAAGGTTTTCTTATTATTACCAATACACCAAGTTAGGTCTATTATTTGGGAAGTTGCACAAGACTTGTCACGTCTTTTTGGTTCCTCTTTGCCCATGATTGTATGTTACTCTGTACTTGATACCGTCCTTATTACACAATGTGTTTCTAACTATGAAATTTTAATAAACATTTTATATTTTTGGTAAGAATTCAAGCTTATTATTTATTCAGAGTACTCTTAATTTCATAGTTATGGTTAATTTCTTTATTTACTTTCTTATTCTTATAATGTATGGTTTTGGGTATAAAGAATTAACAAATATATAAGAGTATCATCGTATGTAGGTTCCATTCTCAGTTTGGCTTCCTTTTCTTCATAGCTAAAATCGAGTTAGATGCAAAACCGAGCAACTAGAATGCCTTAATTATCATCTTTTAAGTAGTAATCGTGTTAACCATTTGTTGGCCCCCAAAGATATGCTTTGCGTATCTAATCATTTTCAACTAATCTAGCTTTTGGCCGGTTATATGAACACTTAAGCAGGACTTTATTTCATGTATATTGGCTCTAAACTGATCATATTTCAAATCTAGATCATTCAGTTACACTGAAAACCTATACCCCAAAGCTTTTATATGACGATTTTTGTTTATCATTTTTTTAATTCACCTATTTAGATATGCCCCTATTATTACACAGAAAAATAATACATACTGCTAAGTAAGAAAGTTTGTGTATACACGTTTGTTGGTTTGTATTTAATGTATCAATACTACTGTATTATTGTGTATTTCTGATTACAAAACTGGAAGTATGCCTACATTATGAAGTAAGTTTGAACTGGCTAGCCAGAGGGTTTGATTATGTGTGGTGACTCGGTAATGATATGTAATGTAAGGCTAAAAAGATTTCTTTGTAAGCATAAAGAGTTTTTCAGATATCGGGTTCCATATCTTTTCCTTGGTGAATGGGGGTCAACAGCGCAACTTCGAGATGATCGTGACATGCATAGGTGAATATTAGCCACCAAGTCAGCTTACTGTTCTAGATATCTATATGCGATTCATACAACCCATTTCTCTTTTCCATAGAAGGCTTTAGTATATTCTCTTTTATGTTATTCCATTTCTATTTATTCACCTTTATGTAACTATATGATATGTAATTGTAATGCAGGGTTAATCCTCCAAGCGTTTGCGTATCTAATGGTTAATTTATGAGCTACTTATATAACTTGCATTCATATCATTTGTTGTTAATCATATTTTAACGTGTTCACTATCTTAACATTATCAACACATACTCATATTTCAAACTAAATTAATGTCAGTGTATATCATACATAGTTTGACAACATGAGTACAATGTAATTTGGTCAGAAATGTGGTATTTTATAAGTAATACATAATTATATATGTAAGTGAAAAGAAATTTTTTTGGGTTGTACGTGCGACACGCAGGTCTAAGCACTAGTATACACACACACACATATCCCCTAAAACGTGGTCTTGAACCCAATATTCCCAAAAGATGTATGTAAAAATACTGTCCCTGATGATTTTAACACCAAACGTCTGAGCAGCATTATTGGTTTCGAATCAGATATAGAAACATAGATTTGTAAAAAGATTCCAAATAGTTGCTCGAATCAAATATAGAGTTAAAAAGAAATGCTTACGTGTTGGTTTCCCGTTCGGTCGCGGCATTGAAGGAAAATCATTGGTGGGCTCATAGATGCTCGCCAAAGCAGGATCACTTGAAGAAAAAAGGATACATTAGACAGAGTATTGGTATAAATTAAGTTTAAAAAAATGGAATTTCACATACAACTCTCAGCTGATTGGCAGAAGATCCTTTTTCTTGTAGCAAGATGCAATCTTCTTAACAAAACTTTCAGCAAATAGAGACTCTGACTCGGACAGTTTGGTCTTCTTGGCCTCCCAAACCGCCTTTGATGCAACTGCTTGCTTGATAGCATTGTATAGAGTTAACGGAACTTTCTTCTGATCTTCTCCTATATCTTAAAGTTAAAAGTTAATGATCAATCAAGTCTGATGCTATATCAAGGTAAAATACAAATATAATTATTAAGGATAATAATTTCAAACAAAAAAATAATAATCATACTGTTATTGAAGACTGAGAGGTTTGAACACGGAATGAGTGATGACAAGCCTGGAGACAAGAAAAAAAATATTTGTCATATATTCCCTGTTTAGTTATATGTATATGTTTGATTTTTGGCCCCTTATAAACCCTGGGCCTGGTTTAACAAGCAATGGGTAAGTATGTAACATATAATATATACCTGAGGTTTCCTTGAGCTGCTGCCACAAGACATAATAATAATAATAATAATAATAATAATAATAATAATAATAATAATAATAATAATAATAATAATAGTAAAAAATCCATTCATTCAATTCAACTATTAAATATATCAAAGTAATAATTTATATATAATAACCAACATTACAAACACCATATGAATAAATTGTATCCCGGTAATAATAGTACATAAAGATAATAATAAGATGTTTGATGCTTACAGGAGGAGTGTTGCTACGACGACTCCGAGTATTGTAGGGATGATGAAGATAGTCCCTCTTACTGTTTGTTGTTAATTCAATCACCAAAATCACAGTCAAAATCACAATTTAACCTCAACCGTCATTACATCAAAAACATAATAAAAAGAAAAGAAGCTTTTGATTTGCAGTATCAATTTAATTAATTTAGGTGTGTATATATATTAAATTAAATATATCTCACCGTTTTCTGTCCATGACGACTGTGAAACCCTAAACTAAACTTTCTTTTCCTGCCTAATTCTGAATTTCTGATTTGCATACATATACTATATAATACTAAAAACCAACTTATTTTATACAAGAGATCATGCATAATGTACAACTATGTCTAATTTTTATTTCCCTACAATTTTTACCTTTTAACATACTAACCCACATAGTACAACTTTACACATCGAGTAATTTTTTATTTTACTTTCGTTTCTTTCATTTTTATCTTTTATTTATGTTTTTTAACTTTTGGGTTCTTATGTGTTTATCATACAACTTCTATACATTACGATTTTACCTTGTATGTTCATATTAGAAAATAACTTGTATGTTCATTAGTTCATATATATACTTCAAAAACCATCTATTTCAAGTATTTTTCTAAAACCCAGAAACACCATGTCAACAAAAATATACAAAGAAAATCATTCTGATGGAAGCTTATAACGAATTGAAGATATGCAACACAAAATATATTATATACTAAAAGAAACAATAGTTAAACTTTAATTGGTTATTGGCATTTCTTACTAGTGTTGTTAGGTAGTAAGGACTAGTTGACTATTATGGTAAAAAAATTTGTAGGTGTCAATATTTGGACATAGATCTTTAAATTTGACTATTATGGTAATTATCCCATTATTATTTGCAAGTAAATGATGCATTTTTTATTTATTAAGGGGCAATTTAAAAACAACAATTGTAATTAAGCAAATCAACAAACTACATTTCCTCGGTCCAATTTACGTACAAAAAAGTACAATAGCATTTACGTTTTTGGTTTGCCAAGAAATATATTGTTGAACACTTGGTTACGATGTCTCCAAGGATTGGCATGTTACATATTTGGTTTGCCAAGAATTGTTCAACGAGCCATGAGCACGGGCCTTAAACCGACACGGCCCGACCCTCACCGGTCAAACCCAAAATACAAAATCACCCCTAGGTCAGCTAATGAAAACATGAAATAATGAAGACATGGCCTAACATGGTACCCTACAAGTAATGTCAACCAACTATGTCATTTGGGTCATGGTAGTCATAACAACCATAAGTAAGTCCATACATGGGACTCCTACGACACATCCCAGTACGTTCAATGTCGGGCAGCCACAAACCTACACCTGCAGGTAAATTTTATCAGGTGCATAGATTAACAAAACATATTGTAGAAGAAAACCAGGTAATCAATTACCTGCATGAGAGGTTTTAAATCTGGATGCATGTCTGCGCCTACCTGCATTAAAGATAAGGCCTCAAGTCATCAAGCACCGAACAACAAAAGACCACCAGCTAATCAACAAGCTATCAAATTAAAGGGCAATTCATGGATACAAATGGTATGAGAACCTAGAGCAGATTCAGAAAACAGGTCAAAGCAAGAAAACTACACAACATCCCGTCATATTGCATACCATTTTCTATACCAATTAGGGCAAGCCTCCCCAATGTTTTTTGGCAGTCATCCTCAGTGCATATAACTACAGCTTCATAGATGCCACGAAAACCATCTTCATCACACACTATGATCATCTTAAACGTATATAAATCATCCATTTTGTTGTATTTGCAATTTTTAACAGTAGGATCAGTGAGGCGCTTGTGGTTGCCTTTCTCGACATACTAACAGCATTAAAACTATGTTTGTGTGAGTAAAAGTCAATGATAAATATAACAAATATAAAGAGAGTAGAATGTCTTAAAAGAGCAAATCAAGGAGAAAGGAATCATACCGTTTCAAATGACACGTTAAAGCCATTCACAGCAAAGTCACCAATGACATTAACAAAAGGATGTTCAGTACTCAACGGGAAATTTTTACCCCAGCCATCACCTTGTATGCTAGAAAACTGCCACACACATGAAATATGGAACGTGATAAACATGTCCAGTACATTTGCACACTAGAAAAGGGGATAAATATTAAAGCAAAAGAGAGATGAATATCGTGTATGTACATTCCGCTCGGCTAACTCCTTAAATTCCTCCCAACTTGTACGCTCATAATCTTTCAAGGGAACAAAGTCTACTTCAGGTTTCGAAGATATGATGCAAATATAAGAATCACGGTATGAACCATCTTCACGCACTGAAAAGGAAAACCTAACATTAGCTTACAAGTTTTGATTATGAATTGAGATATATCATAGAGACATAGAATATATATATTCGGGAAGGAAATGATAAAAATGAGGGAAAAGAATTGCATACCTATTGGCTTCCCATTCTGCAGTAGCATTGAAGGAAAGGCGTCCTTTGGCTCATGAGTGCTGGCAATAGCCGGATCGCTTATAAAAAAGGATACGTTATACACAGAGTATTAGTATTTAGTACAATTTAAGCTACGATAAAGGAGGTAACTAATTAAAAGCTTGTAGAGTAGAAGTTTAAAAGGACGAATTGCACATACTATTTCCAGTTAGGGGACAAAAGATTTTTCCTTTTGTAGCAATCAGCAATACGGTTAACAAATTTCTCAGCAAAATTCAACTGTAACCGAGAATAATCGTTCTTCTTAGCCTCCCAAAACTTTCTGGCCGCAATTGCTTGCTTAATGGAATTATATAAAGTCAAGGGAACTTTCTTCTCGGGTTCTCCTATATATTGAAGTAAAGATGAGATAATCATCATTCAATTCCAACTCTATATCAAGGTAACATATAATGTATGTATATATATTTATATTTTAGCAAGTAACATATATACTCCATATAGTTAATTCCCTACAGCTTCGTAGAGTTAACTCCCTGCATAAACTTCTTTAAAATATAAAATCCTATCACTTAAAATAAATTGAATTTTTCCAGGTTCTCCTAGTTAACCGTCAACTAAAAAGTGTGCTTTTTTATAGAAAAAAAAATCCGCAAATTTTCTTGCCAAGTTAAAAACCAAAAACATAATTCCCAAAATAAGAGGTTTAACATATCTAATAGTCAAATTTATACATTTTGCTTTATGTTTGTTATTCTCGTCTTGACCATCAAATAGTAAGTTTTATTATATACGGCTAATTCAACCAATGGGGAGGAAATACTAACAAGTTACATGAATCTTTTGATAGATATACCAATAAACAAAGATAGACGTAGATCAGGTTTGACTACTTTTTCATTATTCATTTTGTTTAGTATATATTTCTAGTTGTTTACTTTTTGATATCTTTAATCAGATCAAAACGAGCTCAAGAATGAACATAAACATACATAACTAACATTTATGTTTGGTATTAATTTATTGTTGTAGTTTACTTTTGGATGTCTCTAATTAGATGATCTCAATGATGAATATCAACATACTTTAACTGACGATATCGATAGCAACGATTGTCTAGTACAAAATGAAGACGACACAAACAAAACCAAATTTTTTGATGATGCATACAAATTTTATGATGAATATGGGGATTGGGATCCTCTAAAGTTAAAAAATAAAGTTAGGGATTTTGAGTCTTGACCCTTGGATTAAAATCAAGGGCTAAGATTCAAACATGATTTTTGAATCTTGACCCATCCAAAGGTCATGATCACCCCGACTTCACTAATAAAGTTGTTTCCAACTTTAGAGGATTTTCATCCTGAATATGGTGTAGTTAAAGGTTTTAGTATTCCAAAGTTTCAAGCTTATAAACGTAGGGGCACAAACGAAGTTTACAAGAGGTCATTTGTGTGTAACAAACAAGGTTTTAACTTTTAAAACTATGAATGACAAAAGACAATCTGAAGATGTGCAACGTGTGGTATTATACAAACTGGTTACAAGACAATGATACAAGTTACATTGTCAAAACAAGGAAAATAGGTAGCCGACAAGTTTATTAATGGAACATAATCATCCTTGATCCCCCATCAGAAGTACTATCGCAATATATTTCATCGTACCAATGAATGTAAAGATGTTGTAATTGTATTGTCAAAAGCAGGTTTAAAACCCTCTCAGATCATAGAGAAAGTGAAGATTATAAGCAACCAAGAGTTCAATGCTTTAACTTTGTCAGCAACTATGTTATCAATTTCGGTGGTATACCGGTGGTATACCAGATTTCGGATGGTTGACACAATTTCGGTTTCATATACCGGTTTCGGTTTCGTTTCTGGGAAAACCGGTGGTATTGACCGAAATTTGACCTTTTCTATTTCGGTATTTTCGGTGGTTTTACCGTTTTTTTTTTTTGGGCCTAATTTAATAACATTCAGGTTCTTTTTTTCTTTTTTATGGCCCATTATCAATTAAACACGTGAGTAAAGAAACCCACCCAAATAAAACAACCTAAACCTAATCTCTTAACAAAAAAAAGCCACGATCAAATTTTACAATCAAGCAACAGAGTGAGTGAGTGACTGACAACCGCCGGGACTTCAAGCAGCAGCAGCGCCTTCAATCAAGCCCACCAGGTATTTTTTCTATGTTATTTTCTATCTTAATTTCTATTTTGTAAAGCAGAGCATCTTATTTTCTTTCTTTATAGTTTCTATCATATTTATTTAGTTATTTTCTATCAATCTATCTTAAATTTTTTATTTAAATAAGCAGTAACATATGTTTCTTTTTATCTTATTTAGTTATTAACTTATTTATATGGCTAATTGTATAATATAAATGGCTATTTAGTAATTGCAAATTTGCAATTTGTTTTTGGTAGGCACTAGGCAGTAGGGTTGATTATGACCGGTGACAATGGTTCAACAACTCCATCTTCTCATG
The DNA here is from genome assembly GCF_010389155.1 of Erigeron canadensis. NCBI lineage: Eukaryota > Viridiplantae > Streptophyta > Magnoliopsida > Asterales > Asteraceae > Erigeron > Erigeron canadensis. The sequence goes on from NC_057766.1 coordinate 34,169,384, forward strand.
CATCTGTAAACCCGTCAAACACTAATACTGATACAATGTCATCCGAAGGGAATAGAAGATGTGTGAATAAAGATATAGGATGGGAATGGGGACAGCAGCTAGACCCCAATAAAAAGCATATCATTTCATGCAAGTTATGTGGTAAGAAGATAAGTGGAGGAGGAATTACATGACTGAAGCAACACCTAACTCATACTGTAGGAGAAGTTTCGGGCTGTGAAAAAGTGACTGTGGAAATTCAGAAAAAAGTATTGGCATCAATGAGAGAAAAAGATCAAACACAATTAGAAAAAAAGAGAAACAGAGAGATACTTAAATCATATGCGGCTGATTATTCTGAAGTAAAAGAGGGTAACGAAGCCGAAGTTGATGATGATGTTCTAGAAGTTGTATCAAAAGGAAGTGCTTCAAAGAAAAATAAATTTGTAGGTCCTAGCAACACCAGAGGTCCGATGGATATTCTGTTTAATACAAATCTTGAAAAAACAAAACAAACTTCATTGGATAGAAATAATCCAATAAAAGAAAAGTTAAAGATGAGAGCTTGGGACAAATTTGCAACTTGGGCTTATTCTGTTGGTTTACCTTTCAATGTCGTGCATGACGATGGTTTCCAAGATTTCATCAATGCTGTTGGGGATTATGGAAGAGGTATTTAAGTGCTATTAAGATTTATTGGTTATTAATTATTAGTCAAGTACTCAAGTATTGTAACTATTATTAAGATTTATTAGTTAATTAATTAATTGTTAGGTATGCCAGCTCCATCGTATCACAATATCCGAGTCACATTGTTGAAAAGTCGTTTAGAAGAAACGAAAAAATTTGTGGAATCATTTAGGCCACATTGGAAAGAATATAAGTGTAGCATTATGTCTGATTTCTGGACCGACGGGAAAGGAAGGTGTTTGATAAACTTCTTAGTTAGTTGTCCTCTTGGAACAATTTTCTTGGATTCAATTGATGCGTCACAACATGTGAAGAATGCTAATTTGATTATAGATATGATTAATGAGGTTATAGAAGCTGTTGGAGAGGCGAATATTGATCAGGTAGTTTTATTTGAATACATTGAACTACTTCAAAGACTTGTATTTATTTACGACATGTGAGCTTACTTTTTGTTACAATTATAGTTCATCACAGATAACGGGTCATACTTCAAAGCTGCTGGAAAGATTTTAGAAGAACAACACCCTAAGATGTTTTGGACTCCTTGTGCAGCACACTGTGTAAACCTCATGATTCAAGATGTAGGTGAGAAAATACCGAAGATAAAGAACACTTTGGCTGATGCAAAAGAAATTGTGAACTTCATTTACAACCATGGAAGGATACTTAACATGATGAGGCAGTTGACAAAAGGCAGGGAGCTACACAGGTCTTGTGTGACTAGGTTTGCAACCCAGTTTTATACCATTCAGAGTATTCATGAAAATCGACATCATATTCAAGTGTTGTTTGTTTCTCAAGAGTGGAGGAAAAGTGATTTTGCAAAAAACCCTCGTGGGAAGAACGTCGAGCGAATAGTTGCAAGAACAGATTTTTGGGACAACATATACCTAGCTTGTCGAGTGTTAGCTCCTATGGTGGATGTGGTAAGATTGGTTGATACAGAAGAAAAGCCATCTATGGGCTACATATGGGATGCTATGGACAGAGTGAAGAGTCAGATCCGAAAAAATGTAGCTGATGATGATAGATTGGTCAATAAAGTTTTGGGTATGATTCAATCAAGATGGTCTGACCAACTTTATCATCCATTACATGCAGGTAGTAAGTAGTAACTTTATATATAATATATGTTATTTTATAAGTTATAACTAATCTAATATGATTTTAAGTTAATTTTAACTTCAACGTGCAGCCGCATGTTATCTGAACCCGGCTATCTTTCATGGGGAAAATGGTGTGTGCATACAAAGTCATAGGGAACTAATTACGGGCCTTTATAATGCTATTGACCGTCTTGTGCCCGATGAGGATGAGAATGATATAGTGAGGGCTGAGTTAAATCATTACATTGATTCAAATCACCAATTTGGATCTGCGGCTGCTATAAGGGCTAGAACAAAAGTTGCACCATGTAAGTATATTTACTAATCCAAATTGCTAAATATTTCATTAGATCACTCAATTTGAATTTCTTTTTAAAATGTAGATATATGGTGGCGTAGTTATGGGATCGACACTCCTTACCTCCAAGAGTTTGCTATTAGTGTCCTTAGCCAAACTTGTAGTGCTTCACCGTGTGAACGCAATTGGAGTACATTTGACAATGTAAGTTTTTGACTTTTTTTATAGGTAAATAGAATCTGTATTTATTAACTAACTTGTTTATTCTTTATATTCAGTTACATTCAAAGAAAAGAAATCGACTTTTACAACAAAAACTCAATGACCTTGTATACATTCAATACAACACAAGGTTACAGAAGCGTTTCAACTCGTTAAAAAGCAACAAATCTTTGGATCCTATTTTGTTGAGAGACGTTGATGAAAATGATGACTGGATTATACCAACCGAAGAAGAGCTTGAAGAGTTTGTTGATGGTACCGATGGTCTTCTTTGGTCGGTTGCCCAGGAGGCAATGGGAGGAAACGAAGATGTTGGGCCAAGTCTTAGGAGCAAAAGATCGCGCTACAAAGATGATGATGAACATGAGGATAATACTGTGGTTGATGTAGATGCCTTGGCTGATGTGGACTCAGAGGAAGAATTTCAAGATTTGTGATTTCAGTTAGTATGACTTTATTAGACTATCAGTTCAATGTTTGCTGCTCAGTGTTTTGTAATCTGCAGTTCTGCTTTTCTGTTTCATGTAGACATTCTGTTTTCTGCTTTCAGGATTCTGCTTTTTCGTTTCATGTAGACATTCTATTTTCTGTTTTCTGCTTTCAGAATTCTGTTTTCAGTTTTCTGTTTTCTGCTTTCAGAAATCTGTTTTCAGTTTTCTGTTTTCTGCTTTCAGAATTCTGTATTCTGTTTTCTGCTTTCTGAAGTCTGTATTTCAGTAATTTGAATTCTGTTTTCAGCAATCTGAATATGTTTTCTGTTTTTCAGCAATCTGTTTTGTGTTTACAGCAATCTGTTTTCTGTTTCAGTGCTTCAGCACTTCCAGGTTTCATCTTTTTCTTATTATTTATGTATATACATCTATATATATATATAATTATATATAATGTAATATTAATAATATTAATTACCGGAATACCACCAAAATACCATCCGAAATTTCGTATACCGGTCCTTGAACGAAACACCGAAATACCAGTTCTTAACTACTTAGGTCAGCAATGATAGAAGAAAAAATATATAAGCAAAGAATGTCGATGTATTGTCATGCCTTTTCAAAATAAAAGGATGAACTAGAAGAGTATTTTTACTTTCGATGGAGCACTGGCAAACGTGTGGACGGGAGATCAAGAACATCGTATTGTCAATATTTTTGGATGATGTAGTCTTAGATGTGACTTATAAGACAAAGAGATATAGTTTGCTCTTTCCTCCATGGAATGAATCATCATGGTCAAAGTATTTTATTTGGAGGCACATTGATGAAAAATGAAACCATGTCAACATTTACATGGTTATTTGAGCAATTTTCAAAAGGTATGCACGAGTCACTAACTCACCATCAATTTCTATCATAACTGATCAAGATTTGCTATTAGTAAAGCATTTGATAAGGTTTTCTCGAATAGGAGACATCAATTTTGTGCTTGGCATCTTCAACCATTGCGATCTTGATTTCGTGATTTTGAAGTTACATATAGTCAATAGGTAAGAAGTAAGAAAGCTGAAGATTCTGAAAAATAAAAATGGGATGAAATAAAAGAGACGTACAACATAGAATACGATATTTGGTTGGGCAAAATGTATGCGTTACGTAATTATCATATTAAAGCATAGTTAATAGATATACTTTTTACAAGATGAGAAGTAGTCTAAGTGAAAGCATAAACTTATTTTTGATGGTTATTTGAACTCAAACGATGCCAAATGACTTGTGATACAATATGATAAAGTTGTTTATTCACGAAGAGGTGTTGAAGAAGACAAAGATCACGGAACATCAAATTCAAAGCCAACCCTTCATAGTGATCATCCTATTGAACCGACTGCAAACAAGTACTACACCCGGATATGTATTAAGTATTCAAAAAAGAGGGTGGAAAGGCTAGCTTTGATTGTGGTCATGAGACTTTGAGCAACAATTATGATCTAGTTAAATATCGTGTCCGGTTTTTAAAAGGTAACAAAGAAGCATGGAAAACTGTTGAATATAAATTTGTTCACTTTATGGTGTGTTAGATCAAAGTGTAACAAGGTACTTTATAAAGCACGAGATTATATCGCGGACATTCAGCAATTTGATACTTTTTTAGATGGTGTTTTGGAAAACCAAAATATAAGGAAAAAAGCTAGAGTTTGCTTGATTTCTAATATAGTTCTACTATACAAATCATGACACAAGAGAACATATCAAATTGTTATGGTTCAGATCCTAAACCTCCCGTCAAAACTAAAGCTCATCCAAAGGTTGCTACAAGAATAAAGTCACCTATGCAAATCAACATGAAACCGAAGAAAGAAAGTGTGGTTATTGTGGAGGAAAAGATAGCAGTGGATGTCAACAAAAAAAAGTTATGATTATATCTTATGCTTCGATACATTATGAAATACTCACATGTCAAGTTTTTAATTACATTCATTTTTATGCGCAAATAAATGAGGCGCAATAATCATGACATGGTTAATGTCAAAGGGGACTTGGCTGATAGACAAACGCACCAACTTTTAGAGATTTTTCTTTGATCGTTGTAATAATGTTATTGAATATGGTTCATTGTTTAACCTGGTTCATTATGTAAAAAGGTCATGTGTATACATGTCATTGGATTATGCCTCAAAAATTCTAGTTCATTGTTGAACTGGGTATCCCTCCAGCTAAATTTGGGTGTCTTTTGGTGTGTAGTTTCTTTTCTTTTTAAAATGGGTAGGATAGGAATAAAATTTAGTTAGTGGTTATAGCCATTATGATTTCTGTTGTTAGGACCTGCAGGTTATTGTGAAACTTTTGTCAGGGCTTGTAGATACCCATTTGTGTGTGTTTATGCTTGTTCTAGGTTATGCTATAATGCATTGTTGTTTTCATATAAAAGATGAATGTTTATGCTTGTGACCATAATAACTCAATTAGCAACAGGAAGAAAAAAGAAGATACAAGAGATGAAACTAATAAATACTACTTAGATGGTTGGAAAGAAGATTTACAAAAGAGAAAAGTCGAACAAACGTTTACCGAAAATAAGGAGAGGATGAAGAAGTTTTATGTTAAGTGATAAAATTTTAATTTTTAAAGTATGCCGGGAGTTAGCCACATGAAGTTTTAGGAAAGATACATATATCTATGAGGAATGAGAATATGTGGTTGTTAGATACTTGAGCTATAGTCACATTTTGATTTTTTAATCCGTTAAAAATATGGGGGGCTATTTATATATATACACTTTATATGCGGTTTCATACCTAAGCTTTTAGGTCATATATTCACTTTTCACTATTTATATATATACACTTTATATATAGGATAAAGATTCTCTAAAGTCGAGAGAAAACAACTTAACTAGTAAAGTTGTAGGGATCTTGATCGTTGAATTAAGTTCAAGGGTCAAGATTTAAATAAGATTTTAAACTATTTGATTTTAATCCAATAGTCAAAATCCTGATCATCAAATCAATAGATAATAAAATAAAAAATAAAATCATTATGAATGCTAAAAGAATACAATATACCTGCTTCTGCTGCTGTAGGGGTATCCTTGAGCTGCTGCCAAGAAGCATAATGACAATAAGCCCATTCATTCAACTCAAATATCAAACATCAAATAGTAATTTATATATAATAACCAACATTAAAAGCAACAGATAAATAAATTGTATCCCGGTAATAATAATAAATAAAGATAATAATAAGATGTTTGACGCTTACAGGAGGAGGAGTGTTGCTACGACGACTCCGAGTATTGTAGGGATGATGAAGATAGTCCCCCTTACTGTTTGTTGTTGATTCAATCACCAAAAAAATCACAGTCACATCAAACACATAATAAACATAAATATAAAATTTAGGTCTATCTCTATATGTATATTAAAATTATCTCACCGTTTTTTGTCATTCTTGCGAGCCATGAGATTGAGAAACCTTATACTTTCTAAACCTTAATACTTTCTAAACCTAATTCTGTTTGCATATACATACATATGCCCTGGGCGAGACCCAGATTATTTTATTTATAGCCCCCTAGCCTAGAGATGCACAAAAAAACCGGTTAACCTAACCGACCCGAAGCAAAACCGGTTGTCCTAACTGGTTAGGAACCGACTCCGTACAAACCGATTATAGGTTATCAATAACCGTCGGTTCCTGATCGATTACCAATTCCAAAACACAAACCGATTATTAACCGATTAACCTATAACCGGTTAATTATCCCATATAATAATCGGTTAATCGATTTATTTCCTAAATCACATATTAATATACATATAATATATATACACTCAATGATTACCATTGCAGTAGCATCACCTGGACAGTTTTATAAACCCTCGATTTCGAAATCTAGCAGTAGCAGTAGCAAAAACTAACATGGACAGTTTTATGAGGTAGCCATGATTTCGGTTCTGTTTTTGTTTTTTGTGTTGATTTTATGAAGAGAAGCGAAAGAAAGTGATTGATTGGAGAATGAGATTTATTGATTTTATGAAGAGATTATTATTTGTGTTGATTTGTAGATTTGGGGAAAGACAATTGAATCAATGGTGGTGGACTGGTGGCTGCATATTTGAAGAACCCTAAAAACCTAAATCCCCAATTCTTGAATTATAAAATCAATGAAAGTCGATCGATCCCTGATACCTTTAGTAGTTGTATTTCTTATTTTTAAATAGATTACATATTAATGGGCTGGATGGGTTAATTTTGTTGTTGGGCTATGGCTGGGTCGTTTGGCGGTCTCAAGATTTCAAGTATCTGGTCTAAGAGGTGAGCGGTTAAAAAAAAACCCAAATAGGTTAATCGGTATCAGTTAACCGGTTTTTATTAACCTAAACCGATTACATCGGTTCTTGATTTTAGGTATGAAAACTGGTTATTAACCGGTACCGGTTAACCGTAACCGGTTAATTTTTTTTAAAAAAAATAACCGGTTACGGTTACTAAAAAAAATAACCAGAACCGGTTAACTGGTATTTGCACCTCTACCCTAGCCCTTTCTCTGATTCCCCTTGCCACGCGATAGAAAGCAGCATTCTACTAATTGTATAGTTGTATTCTATACTGGGCAGGCAGTGACAATTTAAGCATTATTAGCCGAGGACCATTTAGTTATTTGGGTTGTATTTGGGTGGAATGCAAATTTCACCGGGACCAAAATTGGCATAAAGTTAACAACATGAATAAAAAGTGTGATTTTCGAATAGGAAAGTGATTGAATAACAACTAATCTTAATCTTATCTTATTTTAATCTCCATCTTCATCTCTACTTCATTATAAACATTTATTCACTCTATTTTTTGACAAATTTTTAAATCTGATGGCGGAACCCGAACGGCTAAGGCATGACTATCACACTCTGTAACCAATCACCCCCACCATCTCACCGCCGTAACGCGCGGATATTTTGTCTTGTCTATACTAAAAACGCCCACACGGACCTAAAACCCAACATACCCAAGACCATAATTCTCATCATCGCAATAATTAAGATAATCGATAAATATTTCACTATTTCCTATATGGCTATATATATAGAAAGAAAAAATTTTCTTCAAAAAGTAAAAGTTTGATTTCCTTGAGTTTTCACCGGTTTACATGGCTACACCTATTTACATGATCGAGCTAGAACATACTTGGTAGGTTTAATGATTTCAACATAACATAAAAGAAAATCATACATGTCGTTAAAGGGTACGCAAATCCATATATCTAAACATGTATGCATTATATTACATACATTTGGCAAAAATGCTAATGATAAACATATCATATCTTATTATAATTTTATCTTAATCTTAATCTTATTATAAGTAATATATGTGATAGGAGTTAAAGAATCTCTTCTATTAATAAAAGAAGATTGTGATGATATCATGATAATATAAAAAAACTTCCATAACATATTAATATATTATTTTAATATATTTTTATGACATCATCTTAAAAAATTTAAAAATAGGCAAAATAAAAAGAAAACTTATTACAAGATATTATGATTCTAAAATGATTTACAAGATAATCATGAAAGGTTTCTATTTTACTTAATCTTTTTGAAAGAAAAAAAAAACCCTAAAAATCAAAACCTGTATAAATAATTAATTAATTTTTTTTAGCATCTTTTTCAAATTAACTAATTGATATTTTCTTTTTTCCTCTCGATGTTATGATAACTAAACTAAAATACAAGTATTATCAAAAGGGTTGATATTGAAGTGGGAAACAAATTGTAGATTAAAATTTGTTATTGTAATATTACTTTGGAGTTAAATCAATGAGATTTGAATTATCATTAAATTTTCAATATAGTTAATGTAATGTATATATATTATATTTTTTTAATAAATTATAATCTTAAACATCAAATTCTATTCAGCTACCCGCATAATATGCGGGTTGATTAGCTAGTTGAGAAATAAGAAGAGACAATTTCTTTAATAATAAAACGATCAATCAAATAAGGTTATAATGTGTTTTGAATCTACAAGCCAAGAGTTAGAGATATTCTAAGTCTAATAAGAAATTGAATTTTTATACAATTAGAAAAAAACTAATCTAATAAAATAAATTAATTAAAAAGACACATGTCAATTAAGGTTTATGTCACGTGTCGTTTCAAGATCATCTCAATGTTGTTTTAATTTATTGGTAAATAATAATAATAATAATAATAATAATAATAATAATAATAATAATAATAATAAAAAACATTTCCATTAAAACCAAATAGATTTTACAAGAACGGTACATGTTTGTTTAATTATTATTCGAATAATAATAATAATAATAATAATAATAATAAACATTTCCATTAAAACTAAATAGATTTTACGAGCCGAGTCGAGAAGAGTTTCAAGATATTTAGGCTTGTTTGTTTAATTATTATTCAAATCGAGCTCGTATAAATTTTCAAAATTGAGCTCGACTCGACTCGACTCATTAGTGTTCGAGCTCGAGATCGAAGCTCGTATAGTTATTTGAATACTTGTATAATTAACTTAGTTCGAGTTTCATTTCCATGTTTAGGAGCTCGAGCTCGATTAGCTCGTGTTATAGAACGGTACATGTTACCATTAAACATTTATCGATCCTCGTGTATACTCAAAACTTTGATCACATTAACATGAATGGAAACAATCTATTAAAATGTCCAATATTGAAATAAAGTTAGTCATTTTATACATATAGTTATATGTTATCCTTGTAAAAAGAACTTTGGACAAAATCAACTATATGATATTCATTTTCGTTTTAGTACTAAATAATGTCTAATATGTAACACCCGTCGTTTAAAAATATGGATTTCCAAAAACTTTCGCCTAATGGCGTTAAAAGAAAGCGGAATTAAACCTTAAAAGTCCAAACCAACAAAATCTGTTTGATTTATTCATAAAATGGTGTTACTAGCCATATCATCAAAACAAGTCTAAATGGAAATCCATTGGTTGCCCAACATTAAACAACCGACATTATAGTAAATACAAATCATAAATATCTAAACATAAATGAATGTCTAATGCGAGCAGCCACTATGGGTAAACTACAGCCAACTTCAAGATCATCTACCCATGCCTCACATCTTCTCACATCTACCTGCTCACTATTGTTGGACCTGAGGGCACAACACATTTTAAAAGAGCAAGTGTTAGCTAACGAATTAGCTAAGTAAGATAACACATAGTTTATAAAACGTTTGTCCATTTAAAACATTATATAAAAGTCATAATTACATCGTCAAGTCACATATCACATCGATGCATCACATCATCCATAACATATCATCGCATCAAACATCATCATCATAGATTGAATCACCTAATTGTGCCTAATCATCTTTTACTTTACATATAACATATAAGCATCATCGCATAGTGTGACATAAGTCACTTACATTAGGCGTGACATAAGTCACTCATCACATATAAGGTGTAAGTTTGTGTGTAGGCGGTCATAAGACCTAACAGGAAACCTCACACCCGACTAGATGGATAAGCCTTACGGCGGTCCATCAATGTCGTTAAGGAATGACAAGTCAATCCAGGAGTAGTCCGTATGTTCAAAGACATTGGTGGTTAATCACGCCACCCGGAGATACTCAAACCACGTAATTATGTTACAAGGAGCCACCCAAGCAACCATATACGCACCCGCCGGGCAAGGGCAAGTACGGGTTAAGCTTAACACTTTCATATCATATACGAGCTCGGTTTACATCACATATAGTTTAGGTGTCCACGTTACCTAAACATCATCACATATCATCTTTTTACGTTTGGGCCCTTAAACGTGCACGTGTCATGGCAACTTAACAAGTCTAGTGAACTAGATGAATAAGCCATGTAGTCATGCACACTTTACATATTATCAACATATAACACATTTCACTTCATCTCAAGACATTACATAGCATTTCATAGCATATCATTACATCGCATGCATTGTTACATAACGTACATCATCATATATCATTGCATATCGTATATCATTACAACATTGCATATCATTTATCATTATAGATCGTACATCATTTCATATCATCTATCATCTCATGTCATATATCGTTGCAAAACACCTATTATCTCATATCATATTCATTTCATCTATTAAGCATACATAGCATCTCATATCAGTACATATCATTGGGGTAGCATTTCAGGCTTCAATATGCATCTACATAGCCCATATCACCTCCCGTATAATCCCGAATACACATAAGCAAACAAGATACCATTTGGGGAAGTTATTATATGAAAACTATGTTTTTGTTGAACCCTCAGCGTGTCAAAGTAGTGTATCTTACCTCGTAGAGGAGCACAAAAAGATAACGTAAGTTACCGAGCTTTGCAAATATTCCCGACTACCGATAATCATTAAACGATATAATAAGCTAAACAAGTACCTACTTACTTTTGTTCATGAATCAAGCCTAAGTATCTATAAACATGACCCATGACAAGGCTTGATGCATTGGAGGTTCGTTTAATACATAAGGGCTTACATAACTCGACGGAACTCGACATTCACTTACTAAATTAACCTTTCTGGAAACTTGACATCATCATCATCTTTTAAAAGTATTACCATTAGAAAGTAGACTCTCTCACGAATCTGCACAAACCTTATTGTTTAACCTTCAAAACTTAAACAAACACACCCCAAACGACCCATAACCTTATGAATGACTTTTGTACCTCAAAATTCACCATTTTAAGACCATAATGATGCAATGAAATCATTGATTAATCCTTACTTGATTTGCATCACATAATTAAACGTTTTAGGTCAACGAATCAACGTTTAAGACATCAATTGATCATCTAATGACCTAAATCAGTTATGGATCTGATTATATGATTGAAATAACATAAAATCAATGTTATTATACATGGGATACCTGGAGATTACAAAGAGAATTCAAAAACTTGATTAAAACACTCTCGAATCAACCAAACGAAGATGAAATCGAACAAGGAATTGATTATGGCAATGGGGAATGGTTAGGGCTCAAAGAGAAAAGGATATTATGAACGATTAGAAGCTAAAGACCTGCTCTTTGACCCTAATCCCGTTTTTGACTTTCACCCTATGTCAAAACTTGTCCCTAAGCTTCCAAACGTCACATTATTAGCCCTAAACACCTATATGAACTATATACAACTCAATAAACACTTTGAACACCTCTAAAGGCATATAACTACATCTTAAACACATTACTACATCAATCAATAAGACATTCAAGTCTCACACGCATAACACATTAACTACATATAAGCTTTAAATTTAACATGGACGTAACGGACACGTTACGTTGACTTAACGACTCAAGTCAACCGTTAAATAAAAAGTTTGGGATGTTACATAATATGTATTAGTTATCAGTTATGTTACCATTAAACATTTATTGATCCTTATTCGTGTATAATCGAAGCTTTGATCACATTACTATAAATAAAAATGATCGATTAAAATGATAACTATTGAAATAAAAATAATCACATTACTATAAATTAAAATGATCGATTAGCTAACACTTACTCTTTTGATACACTATTAAAGTATTTAGTCTTGATTTATATTTTTATTTAAGTAATGGTTAAAGACTTAAAGATTTGAGCTTTTATATAAAAATATGTAAGGATAATAATAAAAAGATGGTTGTCCTTAGTGGTTAAAGGGTTCTCCATTAAACTTGGAGGTCATGGGTTCAACTCTCCTTACTAACATATAAGTGATATTTTTAACCTTGTATACCAAGGCTCGAGTAGCTCGACTAACTCGAGTAGCTCGTTCGGATCGAAAAAATAATCGATCTTTTGAGCGAGCCGAGCCTAAAATATTTTTTTAAAGCTCGGCTCGTCTAACTAATCGAGTTCCTTTTTTTTGTTCGGGATCGACTCGAACTCAAAAAAATTAAACTCGAACTTGGTTTAAACGAGTTCGAGCTCGAGCAGCTCGCAAACAGCTCGACTCGATTACCACCCCTAATAACATAAAAGAAAATCATACATATGAGCTTAAAATATAGTTTTGATGCAGGGTTAGAAAAAATAATGGGCCAATGTTTCCTAATTGATGTACATTATTTATTATTATTTGAATTAATAATGGATTTTATTTATTTATTTATTTACCCTGTATATTTTATGTCCTATGCTAAAAGTATGACTTTTTGGTGATATATAAATGTAACTCTTGCGATATTATAATCTAATTATCAGGTGTTATAAAATACTAACTTTTATATAATTTATATCTGGTTTTTAGCCATTAATGTTAAGAAGGGGATGAATTGATTATAAAAGTTGAATAATCGATGTTATATATTATATGGTTCTGAAACTTCTGAGATCGATTTTGTAAACTATATATGCATAAGCCACGGATATAAAGTTTATTGACTACGAGCTATTATCATTGTCTAAATATTATAAAGATGCTTTCATTATCCAAATTACAGTTGAGGTTCATCTTTAAATTTCAAATTATGGATAATCTCCTCGAAAAATCCGGTGGGATATATTGGAGTGATAACTTAAATTATCATTATCATAATTGTACATATATATAGACATTGTTTCTCGACTTATTGGATTAGTTTTTAGTCTATTACTGACAACTCTTAATAATACCTTAATTTCATTATTCATCATTATAAATCATAGTCACTAGAGAGTTAGTGACTAAAACATCACTTATTTGATTATAATAAAATTAATGACGGGCCTAGTAAAGATTTTTATTCCATCTATAATCGAATAATTTCTAATAAATATATTTTTTTATAGCAAAATCACTTGATGATGTAATTGTCCTCTATTCTGTGATCCTCGAGCTCTCCTCCTCAAAGAGTCAAAGTTTAATTAAGAACACTCACGTGTCGATATATACTTCTTCATATGATATTTCTTGTCATGAAGATTATCTTTTGAGAAACGGTAATCTTACTCAAACACATATGTAACAAATCAACACGATGAAAAGGTAAACTAAGTTACTTTTTTTTTATTTGATTTATTTTCTTCATTATCACACATCCTACAACTCTATCTTAGTTTTTGTATAAATAAATAATGATAATAATAACAATAATTTAATTGGCAAGAGTATCGCTGTCTTTTATCATACATAATTACTTGTACTTATATAAGTGCAGTATAACAATTTATCTTTATTCTATTTGATCTCCCAATTATGACTCGTAAACTTATACTCGTATAATACTACATAGCCTAACAACTAATTAAAGTAATCAATTAATTTTTTTATGCAATTTAAAGTAATCAATTACATGATTATCATGAAATTAAATATATTGTAGATATATAATATCTGTGGTTATCACAACAAAGTATAAGCGATCATATATAAACAAAAAGCCTTTTTCATATACAATTCGGATATCATAGACGATTACTCAATTAGTGTATCCTAGTCCTTTTTTTATATAGGATCACGAAACTATATATATATAGATTTCCATGTTTTGATAGGTATCCAAAAAATCCATCCATAATATATATATACTAGTCGAAATATCTCATCGCTTTTATAGATAATGCACCTCTCTTATATATAATTTGATCTATATATGCATCTCACACCATTTGCGTGAATCTAATCTCAACGGTTTTCCTGTTGCCACCATCCATCCACTTTTAACTCTAATTTATAATTATAAATACCCATATATATCACTCACACACAATTCCTCTCAATTAAACCACACTCTCTATTTGCCTAATTTGCACCACTCTTTGTACACCTTTAATTTCTCTCTATCTTCTGCTTCCAGACATGAGTGCTCAACCTCAAACCGGTCCACAATACTACGGCGATAACAATAGTAACGACGGCAAGGTTAATATCTCTTCTCTATATATCAATATACATACTTTCAATTCATTGTCCTAATTTTTTTTTTTTGTTTATATATATGATTTCGTGTTTGTTTTGTTTGCTAAAATATCTTTATATCATCTTAAGAGTCTTTTTGATCATCGGATCTATTTTTAAATATTTCTATGCGTTTGAAAAAAAACCTAATCCTATATTGTGTCTATTGTACGTGGCGCCGATCTGATCGAGAATATACATGTATATATATAATTTTTGTAACGTGAATCTTGATGAATCTTTTGAGTTGCCTCTATGAAACGACAAACATAAATGTGTACGTGTTCATGAGTCGTCTTGAGGTCGGGTGTCAGATCCGAATCTTCTCCTATTGTATAGGAGGACTTTTTAAAAGCTATTTTTTGTTTTTTTTAAGGGGATAAAACATATACATTTTTCATAAGTATTAAATCCAACATGCATGGTTTTAGGCTATATTTGCTAAGCGTTACTATTGGCTATATTTATGTTATTTATTTGTTAAGAAATTAATATGATGGTATTCAACATTTGTAGCCAATTTTTTTTTGATACTTCATAATTCTGTATATATGAAAATTATCTATGTTTCAATGTGTATACCTTAATGTATATGATACCAAAGTTATTACTACGTATTGAAGAAATATATATTTTTATAATGTATGAACTAATTCTCTTATAAAAAAAATGGTTGATTTTTAATATTGGATTATTATCGGTTACTATCTGTTTGTGGGAAACCTAATTATTGTGTTTAGTTTACATGGAAATTACGTTTTACTAAAACTCGGAAGTTAGTTCGTCAAATATATATTTTAGTTTGGCATCTTCTTATTAATAAAACCATATATGGCAATTTGCGCTAACTGACTATAAAAAGGTCTTTAAAAATACGTTACACACGCACATAAATGATGTCTCTCTCAAAAGTTTCAGAAGAATTATAGTTGAAAATTTCTGTTTTGCTAATTTAGCATGGTCGGTCACAAATATGACTTGAACTCATTTTTTTTAATCATTTCGGTAATATACTTAATTAACGTCATGATATAAAAGTGACCGGTTGCTTGATTTATAGGGCCGATTGAAGAATTTGATTTTAACATTAATATAATTTTCGGAACAAAAATTTTACATAAGAAATTGTGTCAATTAATGGAAAGAACCGGACATCTTCTAGTCCCCTATTACCCCGTTTCTTTTATTATATTTATATGTATGTATATAGTATAACAAAATGACAAGCTTAATTAGCTGTAATTACTGCTACTAATTTTTAGAGTAACACTAACGAGTTACTAGCTATAGTAATTGATATACTTCCTTTTTTGTCTGCGAAAAATAATTGTTCTTCCAAAAAAAATAATTTTTTGATAGTACTAGTTATTTATACGCCAAACAATATTTTACCATGTTAGAATGCTGTTAGTTGTTACCCACGTGATATTTGAAAAGTATGCATATCTAAATAAATAGAAGATAAAGTTGAACACGCTAAAACTGTCGCACATAATTATTTCCATTCCACGTCTCATATTTTCCTTTTATCCCTCCTTAGTTTTTGGTTATACTAACAACGGTCGTTTGAGATTACACTTTAAATTGATTATGTGATTGTAATGTTTGTAAAATGTAAATAGTTTTTAAAAAAATTATATAAAAAATGATTATCTGCTATGGAAAAGTATTTTTGAAGAAGCATGTACAATTTTTTTGAAGAATCATGTACATTTCAAAATTTGCAAACGTAAAATCTATTTTGTAATTGCAATACTAAACATGACGCGTTTTTATTATTGGCCCGGGTCATGAAATTAAGTATTACTCCGTATTTCTTTTTCCTTTCCAAATTTGGTTAAAGATAGTCTTAAAATTTAAAACCCCCCAAAGAAATTGACACTTGGAACACCAGCTCCTGTTTGTTCTTTAACTTAATTTACTACACACTTATTATGCTAATGAAATATGTATGTACATATAGCAGGTTGACAACAGAACTGAAAGAGAGAAAAAACTTGAAGAATGGCTTCCGATCACGTCCTCAAGGAACGCAAAGTGGTGGTACTCCGCTTTTCACAATGTTACTGCCATGGTTGGAGCCGGAGTTCTTGGTCTCCCCCATGCCATTGCCCAACTTGGATGGTTAGTTATCTCGCTCTGCACCTTTCCTCTTTTTTACATGTGACAATTGCTATGAGAGATATGTTAATAAATTTTCTTGATTTATGTAAAAGAAATGATGTATATATGTATGTTGTGAAATATATCTCAGGGGTCCTGGACTGGCAGTGTTGTTCTTATCATGGGTTATAACTCTGTATACATTATGGCAAATGGTTGAGATGCATGAAATGGTCCCTGGGAAACGATTCGACAGGTACCATGAGTTAGGCCAACATGCTTTTGGAGAAAAACTTGGTCTAGCTATCGTTGTTCCACAACAAGTAATCGTTGAAGTTGGTGTCTGTATTGTTTATATGGTGACTGGAGGACAATCCCTCAAGAAATTTCATGATTTGGTTTGCGGGACTAACTGCCATGACATCAAGCTCACTTACTTCATCATGATCTTTGCTTCTGTCCATTTTGTTCTTTCCCATCTCCCCAATTTCAACTCCATCTCTGGTGTGTCTTTGGCCGCGGCAGTCATGTCCCTTAGGTACGCTATATTTTCTCCCCCATCTCACATAGAGGCCGGTGACATTATGGGCGGGTCAGCTACCTTTTGCTTTTATGAAACAGCTTATGGGTTGGGTGATGCTGGGTTGGGTTCAATGTCAACACTTTTGTCTATTCTAAGTTCTGTTTAAATAAACAATCAACATGCATGTTAAGTATGATCACAATAATGACTGTAATCTTAGCTAGTACAACCGGTTTGCATCTTTATCGTTTTTATTTGGCCCATTATGATATAAAAACAACACAAATTGACATTTTAGCTTTGTAACGTGACAATTTTAGAATTAGCGTAAACCAGGTTCAGTTGACCGATTAATAGTTTCTTGTCTATCTTTTAAAGTCTAGAGATTGTGTCAATCTTTTGTGAATAGGCTTAGGCCGATTATCAACCTATTTGACCCGTTCTACCAATTTGGCTTGTTAACTTTAAGCAATTTTCTTTTGTATTTGACCCATTTGACGTGTCTGCACAAAACCCAAACCAATATTGACCCGCCATAGGTTGAAACTCAAACCATTTACATATAGATATTTTAGACACTAAAACAAACACGTGTGAAATTGACACTAATTTTGTGCTGCAGCTACTCTACAATCGCATGGGCTGCTTCCTTGAAGAAGGGTGTGCAGCCAAACGTAGAATACACATACAAACCTCAATCCACAGGAGGGACAGTACTAAGCTTCTTTAATGCACTGGGTACCATTGCGTTTGCTTATGCTGGCCACAATGTAGTCTTGGAGATTCAGGCCACTATTCCTTCAACCCCTGAAAAGCCTTCAAAGGGTCCCATGTGGAAGGGAGTGGTGATCGCCTACATTGTGGTCGCCATATGCTACTTCCCAGTTGCTATTATCGGGTTTTGGACTTATGGAAATACTGTCTCGGATAATATCCTGATCAGTTTGGAGAAGCCCACCTGGCTCATCGCTGCTGCTAATATGTTTGTGGTGGTTCACGTTATTGGAAGCTATCAGGTTCAGCTTCTATATCTCACTTTAGTTATAGCAAAATATATGGGTACATGTTGAAATGGATCGGGCCGGGTTGGGTTGATATGAAAAACTTTTTTTTCTTCTGAGATTTCCTTAAACAAACTAATATATCAAATATATATATATATATATATATCATCACCTAAATTTATATTTAGAATTGTTTATGCATTAAAGAATACTTTGGATGACTTTTAATCACTTCGAGTCATTTGGGCATTTTTTTTTAAGACTATAGTTATTTTTACTTGCTTGGCCCATTATAAATTAAAAAAAAAAAACCCAACCCAAATCAACTCATTCGTAAGTAAATGAGATGAAATTGCCACTACTTTCTTCATTCGATCTAATGATGCTTGTTTGTTTTTCCTTTAGATTTATGCAATGCCAGTGTTTGATATGCTCGAAACTGCGCTGGTCACCAAGTTAAACTTCTCCCCCAGCTTTATTCTACGCTTCATCACTAGAACCGTATATGTTGGTAAGCACTAATGAGGCGACCCAGTATGGCATTTCCAAATGAACTGAGAAAAGAAAAACTAGAGCACTACTTTTAAAGTGTTATCATACGTACTTTTTTTTGTTATTATGCCTATCACATTTACTGTTATATGGTCGCAGGTTTAACCATGTTTGTTGCAATTTGCATCCCGTTCTTTGGAGGGCTTCTCGGATTCTTTGGAGGATTTGCATTTGCCCCAACAACATATTTTGTAAGTAACTTCTCATGTAGATGAATGGAACCATTCTAGGTTATGTTTCAAAAACTTGTCAAGCGAGTTAAACTAATAATGCTTGCGCATTACATAAATCTTGATATGAGATAAGAGTTCGAGTCTGAGTTCTTATAAACTTGAACTTGATAAAATCTTGGCTAATTTGCACCCCTAGCACAAAGTGTAATATTAATCATCTGACAACTAGTATATATACATATATAAATTAAAACGTTACATTGTGAACAAAAAGTATATCTGCCTTTCTAGACAGTTCTAACTTTGTTTTTTGATGTTTCAGCTACCTTGCATCATGTGGCTTACTATCTATAAACCGAAAAAAATGAGCTTATCTTGGCTTACTAACTGGGTATGTACCTTAATTAGCATCCCCAAACGTGTTGTTCACTTTTACGAATAATTATCTAAACGGTTTAAATCGTGTCTTACAGATCTGCATTATACTTGGAGTTGCTTTGATGGTAGTATCGCCTATAGGTGGATTGAGGCAGATCATTCTTGATGCCAAAAGTTACAAGTTTTTCGATTAAGTTGGACGTTTTAGTAGCTAGATATTAAACAAGCTATATCCTACAACTTAGAAGCTTGTGGTGACATCCTTATTTATAAGTCTAGATAGTTTTTAGGAAGTTATTTGTGGACTTTAAGATTGTTTCCTTCATTTCCATTCTATTTCCAAGTTTAAGTTAATTTGTGTATGTATATGTTTTACTTTCGAGTAGTAATTCAGGTTTTTATTTTAGCCAATCGGATAGTCGGAGTACCATACATGTCTTCTTTTTTCACTACTTAAATTTAATCTAGTTTTTAATATTTCATTGTTTGTGCATGTTTCTTCATTGTTAGGCCTCTCCCTAAGGATGAACACCCTTTCCCTCTTCCACACTGCCATGTCAGCTTTTTTCTCTTTTCATCCACATTTTCTACAATCACTCCTTATAACCTTTCTTCCACACTTTTTATTTTGTTTATTTTATATTTACACAAAATTAAAACTACATTACAATTAAACATTACAACTAAAAATAAAACACATAACACACTTAAAAATAAAGCATTACAAGGAAAAATAAAACATTACGATTATTAAAAAATAAACTACTCGTCGGCGGCGGTCTGGTCGTCCTCGTCCTCCTCTGGGTCGTGGCTAGGAGCCGGCGGTGGCGCCGGTGCTGCCGGTGCATAAAACGAGCTACCGAAGTTCTCTCGCAAGTATTGACGATATTTCATATGTGCTTCAAAGTCGTATTGCGACAAGCCCATCGAAATTGGTCTCGCCAAAAACTTCATGAAATCTCTAATCTCGGCCCGTCGCAAAGCATCTTTTTGTTCTTGAAGATAAGAACTAATCTGTTGAGCCGTTTCAAAACCCGAAGATCGGCCCGATGTGGCATCGAATGAACTAGACAACCTATGGCTAACGTTACGACCCAGTGGTCGCCTAATGGGGTCTGACCCAAATAAGGCCTCAAATGGGGCCGAGGTGGGGGTGGGAATAGGAGTCGGAATGGGGGTCCCGCCTAATGGAACATCATCGGCGGTCAAATCTACCGCCGGAGATTGTCGACTACTCGTGGCCTCGTTTACATTCTAAAAGTTGGACAAGGTTTAAGAAGGTCATAGCTACTCTGGTAATGCCAATATTTCTCCCTTGTTTGTTTCTTGTATAGTTTCACAGCCGCATCAGTCACCTGTCGCTCATCCGCCCCACTTTGTCGGCCTTGCTCGCTAACCTTCTTCAACGTCGCACCAAATTCCTTAACACCCTTTTTAATCTTGTTACATTTGCCATGTATTTGGCTCTTGGTACGTGGTGCGCATGCCGTTTCTTTGTTGAACATGTCCACCACTTTTTTTCCAAAAAACACCCTCCGTCTGACTATTACCCACCACCGGGTCTTGTGACCAGTGCACCCAACACCGTGCCAACAACAGTGTATCATCATTCTCTCAGTTCCTTTTCTCTCTCGGTTTTGTGACGCGCCTCTTCCCACGACCCACCTCCACAACTTCATCTTCATCTTCATCATCGGCAGACGCAACACTATATTTGTCGGGGACATTTTCCATTGATAATCAATGGCGGTTGTGAGGTTTTTGGTCTTTGTTGTTGTTGGTGAAAGTCAAACGCCATTGAGCTTGCACTTAAGCTTGCTTTTAGGCTTGGGCTAACGCCAAACGTTGAGACTCGGTCCAATTTTGACCCATAATTGGATTGTAGTTAATTTGATTGTAATACGCTTGAGAATATGGGTTAACGAGATAAGGGGGTGGAGGACCCATTGGGGGCGGGTTAGATGAGGTTGAAGCATGGCTTATTTGGCCTTGGTTAGTTGATGACATAGCCGGCATCGGGTTTTCAATAAAGGCATTCCAAAGGTTGTTAATTTAGTTTTCGTTGTTTGACATGATTTAGAGATGGAGTGGGAGTGAAAGATTTTGTTGATAGTGTGAAGAAAATGAAAGGAGTTGTGAAGAAAATGAAATGAGTGGTGAAGAATGAGATGTGAAAAGGTAGTATATATAGATGAAAAGTTAAAAAAAAAAAACAAAAAACAAAAGTAACGGATTACTTTTAATTTTTTTTTGTTTACGTTAAGGGACCCCACACCACGCTCATGCCTTCCTCGTCTACAATCTCGATGGAGCGACATGGGTTAAAGGATGAAGCCGTTGACGAGCTTGCTCCCTATGGAGTCCACGTGGAAGAGGTGTCGACGATCACTCGAAGACCCCGTAGGGAGAGGCCTTACAACTCACAAGTAGATAGTACATGTACAATCCTGCTTCTGATATATATACATTAACACGCTAAACATGATCCTTTTTTTTTTTTTGAAAGCACATTGACCCTATCTTTTCTTTTTCAATAGTTTGATTTTATGTTGTTTGTGGAAATTTGTTTATTATAACAATTATATATAGTACATGTACAACCATACTCAGCCCCCTTATTGTGTATGCCTCTGATACACACAAAGCTAGTCACACGCAATATACCATATAAAGTATGTGTTTGTCTTGTTTGTTTAATGCTCAGTGACTCAGAAACATAAAAATTTGATGAATTTTTTTTCAAAGAATAGTACTCGTATTTAAAGTTGTATCAGATTTTGAATCAATACACACAAATCACATACACCAAAAACTCTTCGACAACCACACACACAAAAATCATCAAAATATATTTTTGTATCCACATGTCTCCACAATTACACAACAACATGTCTCCACAATTTAGAAATTTTTGTTTCCATTTAGCTTCGTTTTTTACAAAATAATTTATTACAATTTTCAATTTATTTAACACTATTATTATACTTTTTAATATGAAAACATATTTTAAAGCTAACCGGATATAATTCAATTTATTTGCAAAACATCAATAAGTTGGGTTGATTAGCTAGTGATATAATTCGGTTTATTTGCAAAACATCATAAGTTGGGTTGATTAGCTAGTAATAGATAGATAACAATAAAACCTTATTTGGTCAGAAAATGATAATAAAAATAATTGTAATAAATTTCAATTAATAATTGTATTTTTTTAAATAAAATAAATATATTTACACTCTTTTTTCCTTCCACTTTACGTAGGGTGATCATGGGCTCAACGCGGCCCAACCCAGCCTCAACCCGGCCTGGCTTGTGACCCAAAAAATACGAAATATGTGGACCGAGGACCGACCCATGTTTCATTGGGTTGGTCTGGTCCGGGTTAGCATGCGGGCTTGGGTTTTTTGAGGGCCAACCCATAACCCAGATAATAACAATATATTTCATGGTTTTTTAAGTGTTGTTATGGTTTTCGTAATCATGGTTTGACTACAATACAATATCTCATTATGGTTCTCGTTTTGGTTGTGCTTTATTTATCAAAAATAGCATTAAGAAATTATGTGAGAATTCCTACTTACATTATTAACATGAGTTTACATAAAAAAAAACTTTGTTGAATGGAATTGAAAACCAAATCAAATACTGAAATACATATATAAATAGATAAAAATACTAGTAAAAATATTATTATAATATATAATATATATGTACGTGAGTCTACATGAGTCATATAACAATGTAATGTCAATCTTGGCCGGGTTGGCAGGTTCTCGAGTTTTTCGCTGGGTTATCCCGGCCCGGTCCGTAATCTGAGATTTCATAAAATATAGGCCCGTGGACCGGACCATATACTTAACGGATTGGGCCGGGCTCGGTTTTTTTTGGGCCGGTTAAACGGGTTTGACGGGTTGACCCGTATTTTGATCACCCCACGTATTATTTTACACCTATAAAAATATATACTCTAGTAGATAGGCAAGGAGAACCAATTAATTTCAACATAAACATAACAGTATATCACACCAATTATGGTAATTAAGACAAAAAGAGAAAATCAAATGGAAAATACGTAAATCATTGGTGGCAAAATTTAGTTTTACATTATCTTTAAACAAAAATCAAACTTAGGAATGTTTTATCTATTTACTTGTATATTTTATAATTTTATTGGAAACAAGGGGTACGTATTGTTTGAATTTCTTGTTTTGTTTTCTTGTTTGGCATGGCTGTTGCAAATCAGGTATGGTTTGATGATCAAGGTTGCTGTTATGGGGGTGCCCTTTTTGTATAGTCCCTTTGCTGATCTTTTCTATTGCTATCCCAGTTGGGAAGGTATTGCTGCTGAGATGAAACTGTTGCTAGTTAGACTAAGGTTGAACTCTTCAGTATTTGTCTTCAGTATTAGACTTTAGTATCTTGACTTCAGTATTTTGACTTCCATATTTTGCATTTCAGTATTTGTACTTCAGTATTCACACATCAGTATTTGTACTTCAGTATTACGACTTCAATATTTGCAATTCAGTATTTCGACTTCAGTATTTGCACTTCAGTATTTGACTTCCGACTTAGTATATTTGTACTTTATTATCTAGAATTTAGTATTTTGACTTTGGTATATTCAGATCATTGTTTAGACTTCAGTAGTTGTTCTTTAGTATATGCAATTCATAATTTGCACTTCAGTATTTGCAATTTAGGCTTCAGCATTTGCACTTCCGTTTTTCTACACGAGTCTTCAACTTCAGTATTTGCAGAACAACTACCATGCTATACTTATGGAGGGATTTTCTATATTATAAGTTGTAACAAATAAACTAATCATTTACAAGTAACTGTGAAGGCCTTGGAAAATGTTAACTCGATTATTAGACCTGCTCTCATTGGCAACCTTTTGTTTTTTTTTCTATTTCTTGAAATTTATTAATAACTTGTGAGGTCGGTGTTGCTGAAACGTTGATACTAGGTGTATAATTTCACCCGATGTAAAAGTGGTTTTTTTTTTTTTTATAGAATATCTGATTCAGTCAGCAAGTCAAAAAACAAAGATTGAATTCGAGGTTTTAAATGATCATTGGGTATCCAGTTACTTCTGGAAGTGAGGGTTATTCTTTCAGACACATATGGAAGAACCGGTATGAATTCTTACGAGTATGAATAGAGTTTATTTCGATGTGAAGATTGACAGGTAATTCTCTTTGAAATACAAAGTTACTAAGCCTGACCTTACTTTGTCATGTTTTCCATATGACATGTTGACAGATTAAGAAATAACCTCTTTACGCTACCAAGGATTTACTTTTCTAGACTATTTTTAATGTCTCTAACCTTACAGAAATAAATTTTATAGAAGGTTGATTTATATATTTCTTTAGAATGCTGATTGGTTGATGATTCTTCTATTTCAAATTTGAATTGGACATGTTTAATATACACCGTGAATATTACAGCAAACGCATGGAAGAATTACTGGACAGGATCAACTATAACTCAAGCAAAACAGACAATGTGGTTCATATTGAATACTTCACATGTGAGAAACTGATTACTAACTTGTAGAGACTGCAAAATCGGCAAGGGGTCAGGTTGATTAACTGGTCACATAGGAGATTTTGGTACTTCTGTCTGAAAGTTCTAGATATGTTATAAATAGTTGGTGTGTCAAATATGATTACATCACTTTGTGGATGACGTTTATATGGTGATCATGGCTTGAAGTGATAGATGTATTAAGGAAGAACTCATCTTTTGTGTTGCCAATAATACTAACCCGTCTTGAACAGAAACAAGAGGAATGACCCTGATACTAAAAAGGTCTTGGCAGAAATTTATGCAAAAAATAGTCACATATCGCTTGATCATCGCAGCTTCTATCTCAAGTAGCAGGCTTTAAAAAGCTTGAGTGCTAAAGGTATTGTGTGTTATCTTATATATGCGTTAATAATATAATATGCTCTTTTTGAAGTATTTATTCAGCAGTGTTAACATCTCGCAGCTTTGTTGGGCGGAATAAAAGAAGTCAGTGAAAATAAGTCTATAGATGATAACATTCATCAGTGTTTTAGTCTATTCCCCTGTAAATCTTCAAAATGCCTTCAACTCATAAGTTATGTGGTATCACAAAGTGGTTCCCCTTACCAAATCGATCATCAGCATTTGGATTACCTTATTAGTATCAAATACTAATATTTAATCATTAATAAAATTTCATATAACTAATTTAATACGAGTAATACTTATCAAAGTCAACTAATTATATATATTAATGGTTACCATAGCCAAGAGAAAATATTATTTTTAAGTTTTCATCTAAACCATTGAAAATAAAAAGAATTATAATCTGAACCATTCAAATACAAAGTAAAGTAATAGTTTTATAAATATGGTAACTTGGTATAGGACGTGATTCCTTCAAAATTAAAAAGTCAAAATGCATTTGTTATTAATATAAGGCAATTATCTTTTACTAATATAAGGCAATTATATTTTCAGTTCATATATAAGCCAAGAAAAAAATTCAAATGCGTATACACTCTTCCACATAGCCCATACATGCGAATCCTAATCCAATATTTATTCTCATTGGGCTCTTTAAGAAAAATAAAACGTAATTAGTAATAATTATATAATTAACTCTCATACAATATCAGTTATGTATACTAGCCTGGTGCCCGCGCGTTACGGCGGCTTTACGGTGATCACATACAAAACATGAAAGAAAAAAAAAAGACACCGGTGGGGATCTGATTCCGGCTCCGGCAGCATCAGAAAAAAAATAAAGAAAGATACCGGTGGGTTTTTTGTTTGTGTGGATATGTATTTCTAGGATGTGTGGGTTTTTTTTGTGTGAGAGGGTAAGTTTGAAACTTTAGAAATAAAATGGGGGTATTTTGGAAACAAAAATTATGCTGAATTTCTTAAACTCAATCCTCTTTATAAGGGATTATAGATTGCAGTATATAAAGCACCAACTTTTTCTTCTCATTTGAATGCATCATATTTTCAACCAAGAAGATTGAAGTATTTTTCAACCAACAAGATGAAGAGTTGGGCATTTTCTCTAGTGGTGGATCGGGCAAAATGTACGGGCCAAATCTAGTTAAGTGACAGGTCAAAACGGGTCTGGGTCAATGTGGGTAATTTTATAAATGGGTCAAAATGAGTCATTTTAAAAATGACTTTAATTGTATTTAAAAAAAACATACTTCCTTTATTAAATGCATTGTTTTTTTTAAAAACAATTAAAACATGCTCTCAATCTTTTAGATAATTGAAAAAAAAAAAAGGTAAATATCCAAGAACCCCTAATTAGTCCCGTAGAGAAATTTTTCCTCTTGTATTTTTCATTTTAAGGTGTTAAAAATGTTGTCCAGTGGCGATTATACTTTTTTTTAAAGGAATACCAGCATGTTACCCACGCAGTGCGATGGTGTTTGTGGCGACGACTGTGTGATGGTGGTGACGACCGTTGGTGGTGGAGACGACGTTGAGTGTGATAGATAATTAATGTAAAAGTAATTGATGTAAATGGATAATGTAGATATTTTAAAAGATAATATTTTGATAGTGTAAGTTAATCATTAAGAGTAATTTAGACATTTCTCTCATATAACTTTTAACATTGGGTTATACTTTTATAAAATAATATAGATAGATATATAAAAATAACAAAGAAGTTACCATATAATATTTAAAGCTCTTAATATTATTTTATTATTACTATTTTTTAAAATAATGAAATGATAAGAAGACTGATGGTATTTTGATGTATGTATTAAACTTTGATTGCCAATGAATTAACGAACATGACAGTTTCTTCGCTACAATCCAATATTCCAATGGATCTCTCCCTTGCCTAAGCTCACCCTCTATCTTTTATAATTTCCGTCCGGTCTTCAAACAAAATGAAAGACGACCCGTCTTTGCTTTTATCTTAATCTAATTTAACCCAAACATTACTCTTTTGATACAAACCTTACTATGGAAGGTGAAGATATCAACGTTGGAGCTATTATGGAAGATGAAAATAAGATAATTGATTATGTTGATGATTTCATGGTTAAAGCTACTATAGAAGTTGACGAATCTAAGGATATGCTCGAAAGTACATAATTTTATATCTTTCTCATGAACTTCTTGCTCGGGCAATTGTTTCCAGTCTTCTTATGTTTGGGTTTACAATATTTTATAGTAGGCATTAGTAATAAAAGATGGATATATGCATTTTTGTTAAATTATATTATCTTTAATATATAAAGATCAACAAGTTTTGTGTACTCTTAACTATATATATGTTGTTTGTAACCGGGTCAATGACCGGACATTGATCTAGTTAAATTTGGTATGATGGTATACACTTTCTACTTTTATGCATACTTTTGTTTTATAAACAAAACCAATTATAAGACTAAATGATTATACTAATTATTTTTATACATGTATATCTTTTATTATTGTATTCTATTATTATTATTATTTTAACATAAATTTGCATGTTATTTTTAAATAAGTAGATACAAATAAGCTTACAATTAAAAAAAGTTATTATTATTATCATTTACTAAAAGAAATATATATTAAAAGATTGATCTAGCCGAAAAGAAAATTGCAAAATTTTAAAACTAATGGATTCATATTTCACTCTCATGACTTTAGGTTCATAACATTATTAACAACAAAATTAATAATCATATTATCAATATTTTTATGATTCATGGATCTTATATTAGGTTTCCATCATGAAAAATGTATTGATTACATTATGCTTAAATTTATTTATTTTTTAAAAAAAATTGTATGATATATACATTAATAAATCCGTACATCGTACGGGTATTAGGACTAGTAATATAACTAAAAGAGGGGGTTGGGGGTACACTTGGCACCCTTATTCCTCTTTTTTTAGCCTAATCCTCCATTCTTATTAATCGTCTATTTTTTTTTAATATTAATCTAAATTAATTTACACTTTTTGCTTTTTCATCATCAATTTACACTTTAACTCAATCTAAAACAATTAATTTACACTTTTTTGTTTCCCATCACCAATTAACACTTTTGAACCCAATTTAAAGTAATTAACTTACACTTTTTGATTTTCCATCACTAATTTACACTTTAACCTAATTTAAAAATAATTAATTATACTTTTTGGTTTCCATCACCAATTTACACTTAAAAATAATTAATTTACACTTTTGGTTTTTCATCACCAATTTACAATTTCACTCAATTTAAAAATAATTAATTCACACTTTTCGGTTTTATTGATAATCTATAATATAACTCACGTACGACAACAAAAGAAGAAGCTACGATCAACTACAAAAGGGTTTTTCTTTTTATATATGTAACATCCCGAACTTTTTAGTTCATTATGTTGACTTTGACCGTTACTTAAAGTTGGTCTTCTGTTAAGTAGTTTTATAATTGTGGGGATTATCATCATGAGAATATTTAGTGTGTTTTATGTGTGTTATTAAGTAGTAATTATGTAGGCATATAAAACTGTGTTGTGTTAAGTTGGAATATTAAGTCGTTAAATATGTTGAGGTGCCAATGTGCAAAATTAGCAAAACCTAAATCCTAGTTATTGTTATTAGATATTATATATAACCCTAATATAAGAATATACACTCTTTAGTTGATGTCGAATAAAATTGAAACATAAAAACCCCTTGTGGCCGCCAAGTTCGAAGAATTAAAAAATAAGAACATCATTGCTCCTTGTGCGCCCTACAGGAAAAGAGAATCAAAACAATTTGGTTGTCTATTGTTTTTCTAGTTCACGTCGAATACAAAGAAAAGGGAAAAAAATTGGGAAGTATTTGTTTTGTTTTTGCGGGTGGTCGTGCGCAGCAGCCAACAATAAAGAAAACAGAAGTCATGGTCTAATTTCTTTTGTAGCCTAGTCAATAATAATAATCGATGGATCTCAAATAACAACAATAATAACTATAAGAAAGGGAGAAGTTTTGCTTGCAAACAAAATAGACTTTACTTGTGTCTCTTGTCATGGAGTCGCCTCACATCAAGTAAGAAACGAATCCTCAATTTGATTTATCATTGTTATTTGAAGTCTAGACCAATACATAAATCTATACATATTAATAAAAAATTATAAGTTTAGAGGTGAACGAAGACTAGATTCATATATTGAGATATTGAATAAAACATGGAGTTTACATATCCTAACAAATTTAATGTGCAATTATGCATGAATATATATGTCTAATGTTGGTCACGTGAGTTTCAAGAAGCTAGAATTCATTTATACACTAGTAGTGTTGAGTTAAATTCTAGTCATTTGTATATGACGATTTCAGTTATTTTATAACATGACAACCGATGAGATAATATTGAAATTGTTAACTTGTGATTTAGTTGAGATAGGTCTCAAATTGCTAGGCTGCGCATGAGACATAAATGTATACACGAAAGAGGTCGTGATCGTAATTAGCTAATATGCTATATTACCCAATATTTAGACATGTTACATGGTGTTGATATTAGTCTTTTCGTACAAATATTTAGGTGTTCGAATATTTGGAGCAATGAATTCCATCGTGTGGTTATCCAATTCGAGGTAAGATAACTTACTTTTGACACATGAGGGACACAACGAAACTTAGTTTTGATAATCAATTAAACCCCCATTTTATGTTGCATAAATTATCTCATGCATATGTTGGGTGTGGGATATGTGATGGTGGTTAACTAGGGTACGGTTCATGCATGTTTATGTAGTAATGAGATGTTTATTACATGCTTTACTTATGTAGCTTTTTCATTGAGTTGTGAATATTTTGTGTGGACTTGTTGACATAGAACACTAGACATGATTTAAGTCGTCATGTCACATGCACGATAAGGGCCCTAGTGTTGATGAGTAGATTTGGTTGTAACCTATTTGTGTAGATAAGTCTCGAGCATTGTGTTGAAAGAGTTAAGCTCAACCCACAGTTAGCCTATTTAGGCTAGTTGTGTTGCGTTGATCATTCGGGGGCACCGTACATGTTTCTCGTTTGACCCAATTAGCGTTGGTAGAGTAATTCCGGGTGAAGTGATTGACCACCAGTGTAGTAACGGGGTACTCATGGATTTGGTTATGCCTATCCATAACGACAATGATGGACCCCGTAAGGCTTACCCATCTAGTTGGGTGTGAGGTTTCCTGTTTGGCTATGTGGCCGCCTCACACAACTTATTTGGCATAACCTTTGCATTGATTGTGTTGCTTGTGCAGTTAAGTAGCTAGTGTTGATATAGAGGATTGCTAGGCACATTGTAGGATTTGATTATCCTATTTGAGTAGTACTTGTGGATGTCAGTAATTATGCCTATATATGTGCATGAGATGCTTTTGTTGAAGTTATCATTATTGGCAATCATTTTGTTGTACTAACCAGTTATCTTACTGAGCTTTAATAAGCTGACACTTGTTTTTGTGAAAATGTGTTATGCTCTCAGGTTAGACATTGATTGGCGTCTTGGTAGCATGCTTGTGAGATGGGTAGCTTTTATTGGAGCTTATGGATGTTGGCTTTAGTTACCCATAGTTGCATTTATTTAAGTAGAGTTATTATTTAGCCGTTTGGCCATTACGTGTTGGTTTAGATTGTGGGTTTTAATTGAACTATTATGATGATACTTGTTGGTAACAC
This sequence comes from Erigeron canadensis, assembly GCF_010389155.1. Taxonomy (NCBI): domain Eukaryota; kingdom Viridiplantae; phylum Streptophyta; class Magnoliopsida; order Asterales; family Asteraceae; genus Erigeron; species Erigeron canadensis. Next base: position 34,200,459 of record NC_057766.1, read on the forward strand.
CATTTGAGATATTTATTATGATTTATTGATTCTATTGAGAATCAAATGAGATTTTTAAAACGTCGCTTCCACATTTGACTAACGATGTTAAGTTATAAGTTGAAATTTTTTTGAAATCCACATTTTTATAAAGCAGGGTGTTACAAGTTGGTATCAGAGCCAGGTTTAAGTGAACCATTGACCATAGGTGTTGGCCTTGGACTTAAACTAGTGATGTCTTGCGCAATTAAGTTTCGTTAATAGTGCCTTAGCTCTAGGAAGATTGCTGTTACGATGGGTTTGGGTTGAGTGCGAAAGTAAGATTAGGACTTTTATGTTTTAGTTGTTTATATGCATAATTGTGTAGTTTAGTCTTATCTTTCTGACTTGTTATATCCATCGCTAAATTTTCGGGTGGTTTCGAACGACGACCTTTTATGAGAATTTGTACTAATCCGTACATTGAATTTGATATTTGTGTTGAAATAAGAATAATGAGTATAAAGGTAAGAATATTAAAGGTAAGAATATTTGTAGTACATGTACTTTTTATAGTACATGTGTAACTTAACTTACACACTTCTTCTTCCTTCTTCCTTCCATCTCCGATCACCACCATGATACTCTGGCAACGGCGACCATCTCTGGTGAAACTTACACATGTGTAAGTACAACTTACACATGTGTAAGTTAACTTTCCGGTGAGAATCAGGTTCGTTTTCGGGTGTTTACGGTACAGGCCAGAGGCCCTTATCCGTTTGAAACTTAACTGTCAAGGGACGCATATGGGAATCGTATGGATTTGATGGGCGGCGATCTAAGAGATGGTGGCGGTGTGCTACGGTACGGGCTCCGCCCTTGCTGCCGGAAACGGCGTCGTTGCTGGGTGGTCGGAGATGATGGTGGCTGGTGGTGGTTGTCTCGCGAAGGAAAAAACCTAGAAATTTTAAACGCTAAAATGCTAAAAGAAAAGTTGTACTTACACATGTGTAAGTTAGTTACACATGTGTAAGTCTCGCCGGTCGCCGTCGAAGAAGGATCATGGTGGTGGTCGGAGATGGAAGGAAGAAGAGAGAAGAAGTGTGTCAGTTAAGTTACACATGTACTATAAAAAATACATGTACTACAAATAACTTTCCTCTATATATATATACTAGATGTAGACCCGTGTAGAAACACGAAGAATACGTAGACCTTTGTATAGATTTATTTTGACACTACAATTTGCATATGCATATGTATGAAAAGGAACTTCATCAATTACATGTCAGTTTACGTTACAAATTGCATATGCCTACATATAAAAGAATAGTTTTAGACTCGTGTAGAAACACGGACAATCGATAGACCTTCATATAAACTAATTTTGACGCTACAAATTTCATATGGCTACATATAAAAGCAATTTTATCAATTACACGTTTGTTTACGTTACTGGTTATATTAATCATTAAATTTGATTAGGCTCATGTAAAAACACGGACTATTAATAGAAATTTTATAAAATTCAGAAAACAAGGTCATTAGTTATATGTCTATTGTGAATAGGCACTTAATACAAGTAACTCGTATAAAATATATATAATGAAGAGCATTAAAGAAAACTTGGTTTAGCTTAAAGGTTTATTATTTTGAATGATTGTTTACAACTTGTAAAACTGCTTTTGTGATTACTTTTGTGATAGAAAACAATAAAGTATTTGGAACTCAATTAATTGTGATAAACTAAAACCATTAACAAATAATAAATAAAATAATTGGGAGATGCGTAAAACAGAAAATATTTACATGAAAGTATGACAACATATACTTGAAAAAACTATATACTTCTTATTTTTGCGATGTGAAAAAGTATTAAAAGAGTTTATAACTATGGTCATTTAATGAGATAATAGAAATAAGTATGTTTTTTAGTAACTTTGATTAAATAAAAATCGTATGTATTAAAAAACTTGAGCTTAAACACCCGTTGTTTTATTGTTACATATTCATGATGATTTAGAATATATTTCTCCTAATTCATCAATCAAAATAACCCTAGAAAACAAAATGTGAAAAAAATGTTAGATACTTTTTTAAATAAACATACTACAAAATAAAGTTTTACAATATTAGATGTATATAATGCTTCTAAATGCATGCTTATTCATATATCTTAGTAATGCCATTGTCTACCAACTTAACATCAACCAAAAGCCTATTACAATAAACCTCATCGTACAAAGAAACAATGAGAGAAAAAAGGGTTTACATTTTTTTCAAGTTGATGTCGTCATTCAAGTCAAATTACAAATTGTAGGAAATTAGAAGTTGTGACATTAATTTTTTACATCTATACCTATTTTTAGATGTGAAAGTAATTTTAATGTATTGCAAGTAGCTTATGTAGAAAAAAATGGTTGACAAAAAAATAGTGTATTGTCACAAATTGAAGCTGCAGTCAATCCACTAATAATGTACAAAAATTACAAAGAGCAAAAGCATACATAGTATGCTCCCAACTCATATAATTCACCGAAAGAAAACAAATTAAATCTTTAAAGTTGTATTCTAGAATTGACCGAGTTATATATATATACACACATATACATTAATTACCTTTTTCATTATCTTCATCTTTCAAAATCAAAAAATCTCTAAAAATCGATAAACACAAAGAATGATGTATCATCACCAGCAGCAGCCTACCAACACCAACTTAACACGAGCATAAATTAAAATCATACAGGAAACGATTCCTATGCAGTCGCTCGCCACACTCAAATCTTCAACAAAACTGAAATCTTCATGATTAGTGAGTCATTAAGATTACAATGAGATAAGGAAGAGAAAATATGGTGAGAGATTATGGAAGGTTATGTGGCGATTTATAGAGGGAAACTCAACCAAATAACTTATCAAGAGATTTAAAAAGGTTTCTGTAAGTGTTAATAATATGTGTGCGTGTATATGTGAAAAGAAAGCAAAGGAACCTGATTTAAGAGTGTCGACAAGGAACAGAAGTGCTTCTAGCTTCTTAATTTCGAAGTTGTATTTTGATTCAAGAGATTTAACCATGCTTCTAACTATTATTGAAATCTGGAGATCAAGATGAATAAAGAAACTAATTTTTGCATACATATAAACACAAAGATGAATTCATTAAATTTTTAAGAAGAAAAGCTAGGTTAAACAATTAAAATCCATATATAAAAAAGAAAGCAAACATACCTTTGATGGAAAAATTCTAGATACTAAGATAAGCAAATAGATTTGATTTGCAGATCGAGAATAATTTTTTCTCATAGATATGAATAAATAAAAAAAAAACAATGAATAAATACTAATATGGGCAAATACTAAGAAGGCTTAGAAATTTTCATGGGTTAAGTTACCTGATTTTTTAATAGGGCTTAAAATCATGTATCACCACCACCAGCCTACCAACACCAGCTTAACACGACCATAGATCAAGAAAGGCGGGAAGCAAAGGTGATCAGAGATGACCTACGCCGCCCGTGGATCTAACCGGAGAGGAGCTTCACGTCGTTGATCAGAGACTGTAACAACCAACAAAAAATATTAGGGTTTTGGTACTAAAGATTAAGATGGTGATGATAAGAGAAAGAGAATTAGATGATTCAAAGAGAAAGAGGAAAGAGAATGAGAAAATCTGTAACTTTTTTTTTTGGTTCAGTATAGATATAGATTGGGATAAAGAAAATGAAGAGTATAGAAGAAGAATCAATATGCAGCTTCCCAATTACACGCAACTTTTTCTCGTTTGACCTTATGATTTGATGGCCTTTTAGCAGGAGGCTGTACTAATATACAACTTATATTTGAAGTATATAATTTTTATTAAATCTTAATTTGAAACTATAACAACCAACACAACACCAAAATTTGAATTTTGAATACAAGCAACTTTCGCTCCTTTTTCTTGTATTGGAAACATGAAAAGTTTCCTGCAACAACCTCATTTTTGTTCCCTCACATATATACATGTTATAAATAAATAAAAAAGAAAAAACAGATAAAAGAATCTTATGAAGGAAAGAAGCTTTTAGCTTAAATAAATGTTTAATTTAATAAATAAAAAATCCAACTAAAGCGATACCCAAAAGTGAGGTCATCGAATTGCACTTTTTGAGGTCATCAAAGTGCAATTTCACTATCGTGGCCATGCTAGATTACTGACACGTAAGCGATATTAGGTCATCTTCTAATCTCTTTTAGTAGAGATAGTAGATATATATATATATATATATATATAGAGGTTGGTTATTGTAAAATAAGTATTAAAGTAAAACAAATAAGGCGAGATCTTGACTCTTAGATTATGGTAAATTTGATGCACGAAGATTCATAAAACACAAATGTATATTGATGCATGATGATTTTCATGATGCACGGTAAAAAAAACTTAATGTTTTATTTGTTTTACTTTAATAGTTGTTTTATTTTACCTAGAACCTATATATATATATATATATATATATATATATATAGATTCTAAAGAATAAATAATAATAAAAAAAACAATTCACTTGCTTCCTCCGTATTCCCGACCACGGGCCGACCCAATACGCCCTCGAATACAGAGCAATACGACCCACACCCAATGGTGTGGACCGTATTCGAAGTTCAATACAGTGCTAGTATTCATACATTAGGGGTGCTCTTACTTTCATAAAGGCTTCTTCCTTAGGCAAGACCATTAAACATTGGGACCATTTAGTTATTTGAGTTAAATGCAAATTTTGTCGGGTTATAAAAGGTACAAAGCTAACAAAAACTAAGATTTTCGAAGAACCATAAGCGTGAAATGTTATATATAAATAACATGTGTCTTTTTAATTTATATTATTGAGTTGGACTAGAATTTTAGATTACATCAAGTGAGTTACGAGTTTAGTGAACTGGATCAAATATGTGAATTTGAGGTTTTTGGATTAAAAAATAAAAATATTAAGTTTAATCCTTTAGTTTTGAAAATGATAAAACTACTCTTATATGCACAACACGTGAAGGAGAAACGAAGAAGATATAAGGTCTATTTATATAATGAACTAGATTTGAACTTTATCCTTCCAAAAATGATTGTCAATATAATTTGAGATAGATAAGGATGAATCTTGATTATTAAATTTCGATCGTTAACTCAAATTATCATAATAAATAACTAAATGAGTACATAAATGTAGCAGCGGCGGTGGTAGCGATATGAGCGTGGTTATTAATGTAAAAGTAATTGATGTAAAAGAGGATTTCTAGTTATTTTAAGGGGTAGGGTGTATTTAAGGTGGTGATTGAAGTTGATGGATGATGATATATTTTGGCGACGGATAATGTGACCGGAGATGGTAGGGTTGATCGGAACGGAGAATTGAGTGGGAATTGATGCAACGGCAGATAAGTCTAAATGTGTGATTTAAGGGTAATGTGTGAATTTGGATATTTTAAGGATAAAAAGGTACGTGTTTAATTAAAATGGGTAGTTCTATTTAACAGGAAGTAAAGCAATTTAGGAAGACAAACTTTCATTAAAAAAAAAAAAAAGTGGGGGAGTGAGTGCCCAAAACCAATCACCTGATACTTCTATTTAAAGAAGATGGAATCAAAATAAAGGAAATTCCAATTCATCTAAAATAAGAAAAAAGTACGCCACAAGTAATTATCAAAATAACTTTTTTATATAGATAACTAGCATGGTACCTACACGTTACAGCAGGATCTCTAGAAAAACGGGGTTTAGATACTTTGATGTGTTGAAACGTGAATTAATGAACAAATGAACAATACGTATGGATTGTACAAAGTAGAAATACGCATAGCTAGTAATCTTAGTCGAATGTATAAATTAAACTCAGGTCTTGTTTTCTATATCAACCAACTTTTATCAATCCAATGATATAAAGATAGTAAAAAAATAAATTCAATCTACATGACATAAAGATTAAAAAAAAACATTTTCAATCTACATGACATTTTCCAACCCTCGATCCAATGTTTTAAAGTTAAAAAAAAAAATCATTTTCCATCTACATGCCTATACGTTCGGCAGCTTTCTTGAGGCATTGAGCTGCTTTCTTGAGCTTGGCTTAGATGCATTCTCAATACATACATGGTTTTTTTTAACAGCCTAAATACATAGTTATTCACCTACATACATCAACATACCACAACATCCATTCTTATATCTCGTTAAAGACCCTACTTCCCTCACCATTTTGACCATTCAACCTGCCATAATAACATCTCAACTAAATATCAGTCACCATAAAAAACGATTGAATTACAATGACCCATTACCCATAATACTTTGTCCACATTTGACACAAAACACTAACTAATCAGATTGAGAACTTTGAAGGAAGTGATTTGGGCCATCCTGGTCCATAGATGTATGAGCGAAAAAAGTATGTGTAGCAAAAGGTAAAAAAGTGAACCTTAACCTTGGCCAAGAAAGTACCAAATTCAGCGAGTTTCCTTTTGAGAGAGGTGACTTCCTGCATAAAAAAGCAATTAGATTTACATATATTGATTGCAACAGGATTCATTTTAACAAATAAAATGAGTTTTGATTCTTGCATCCTCAATGTTCAACATTGAATCACGATTATTGTCCATACCATTAACCAAATTAGAGTCAACTCCGATAAGAGCTCTTGCTCTACCAGCAAGCAACCACTACTGTACCCTAACCATGGCATCATCAAATATCTCATTAGACAATAATATGTAATGCACCATTCTCTTTCTATACTTTTTAGACTACGTCTCATATAAAATGTCATTAAACACAGCACATACTATAGGTTTTTCTAGTCACGAATTTCTTTCATTGTTAATATAACAAAGATCAATTAAAACCGATGAAACGCTATGCGTCAAGTTCTAGCAAAAAATACATGGTTAATAGAGAATCCTGAAAATAAATGAAAGAAAGAAATGTACAGGAAATTTGACCCATATATGTGAGCAAGAAAACTCGATATAAAAAAGAATCAAAGTTGACTTATACATACTTATATCAGTAGCCTTTGTGACGTAATGGCCGCAGCGACGCAACTGGCCTATATCGCAAGGATGTATTAACAATCATGAGTTCATGGTATCTAGTAGTTTAAGCATAAGTTCAGGAAAAAAATTTAAAAAGTTAAAATAGGGTCATACCAAGTAAACCAATCAAAAATGGCGGCGCAAAATCTATATCTATAAACAATGATGGAAATAAGCCCAAATGAATCAATCGTTAACAATCGAGATGGAAAATAACCACAAAATGAAGAAAAATAATATTGTAATTTAATGGTACGTTATCAACCTATAACAATTGGAACAAGCATCTTTTAGTACCTAAAAATAAGAACTAAGATTAATGATAAAAAAATTACATACCTTATATTTGAATATTAACAAACAACTAAATTTCAAAGCCCGTTTCCATGCTAATATTCCAGCTCGCCATAACTATGAAACCAAAAATCAGACCTGTACATTTTATGTAGCCAAAAATCAGTCGAAGTTACGAAAAAAAATCGACTCCAAACAATGAAAAAAAAGGTTAGATGAAACCCCCAGGAGAAGAAAATGATAGAATTAATGAAATTGTTCCACAAAACCTACCTTCTAAGTTTAACCGAAATTTAAATATAAAGTTATATAATTCATTGGGAACTCATCGATTTAAGATCACTTATCTACAACGCAAGGATGATATATTGCTGCAAAAAAGAAATTTCAAACCCGAACAATTTTCTTTCGAGAATAAGTTATATGAATAACTTAATTGAAAAATGTATACCTTAAATTGTTTGTTTTTCTCGCCAATAAATCGAATGAATGTAAAAAAGGGGCGATTACAGGTGGTAATTAAAGCGGCGGTTGTAACGGTGAACGACGATTATTAGATCTGAATCCATGACGGTGGTGTTGGTGATTGACGGTGGAAGTGCTGAACGATGATTACTGGTGGTGATTAGAGCGGCGGTGACGATGGTGTTGGTGATTGACGACGAAAGTGGTGAAGGCCGATGATAATCAGATCTGAATCTAATATCTCATTGAAGATTCTTTTAACATATGGTTGGAGACTTAAAGTGGTTGTTTATAAATCCATTACATATGTATTTGTGGTGTCCTAGCTAGTGGCTACATTCTTATGCTAAAAATAATAATTAAAAAAGAACCTTACGTAAAATAAATTCAAATCTAGCTAGATTAAAATTTGAGGCCTTGTAAACTTGAGGGGCCTCAAATACCTGCCTAACTCAAATATACAATAGAGCCGACAGTGGAAAAATTCTAATCTCATAAGAAGTTTGGGGTTCGAGTCTAACCCTAGACATATTTGGGGTGACCACATATATTTAAGGGGGTAGGAGTGGACGTGGGGAGTTGCATGGGCTCGACTGACCCCGCGTAGGCACACCACTGCCACGAGGTTGGGGTGGGGGAAGAGATGGAAATTGGGGTTGGTTCACTGAAGAGAGAGAAAACAACCTGGGGCCCAAGCACAGGAAAGCAATGAACCAAAGGTGGCCATGTGGATATTCTTGACCATTCCAAACGGCTACCCATCTTACCTTTTTTTTTTTAGTTTTTTTCTTTTTCAAAAATTTCACTCATCTCTTTCATATATATATAACCAACACTTTTTTTAAACAACACACGACAACACTTCAACTCCAAAACTCATCACTTTTATAAAAAATAAACATTCCATCTTTATAAAAATAAATACCCATCACCAATGGATCCGCAAATGTTTCGTTGTTTTAATATTTCATTTGAATAATTGTTTGAACTTTTTTTTTTTCAAGTATTAACTCTGTACTCTTTTTAATCTTTAATGAATTTTTTTATGTTTAAAATTATAGAGTAAAAATAAATAGAAATAAAAAAGATGATATGGAAATTTGGGGTTGGGGAATTTGAATAATCACCCATTTTGGGGTGATTTGGGGAAGTTTGGGGTGGAGGGTTTTTATTGGAAAATGGTGATGTGGAAATTTAGGGAAGGTTTGGAAAGTGGTAACCACTCCTACCCCCTAAATTTCATCTATGGTGGGTGTAAGTGAGTTTTCCTAGCTATCCAAATATCTGAGTGATATAAAGATTTTTTGTTGTGGAGTTTAAGTTGAGGATGTATTCAGGCGAGAGGCTCTTTAGCACGGACGGGTTGAAATACCATATGTTAAACTTCTTGATATTCAAGAGTAATTCACATTTTTAAAAATAAAAAAATGAAAACTGTAAAATTAACCTTACAAAGTTTTGTTTTGAAAATTTTGCTTTGTTTTATTGTTTGTTCATTTTCTAGTTTAATATCTAGATGTTAACCCGTGTATCAATACTAAATTAAAAGATTTCAGTTTATTTTTTATTTTTTTTTGAACTGTAAAAGTGAATTTTATTATCAACAAAACTAGCAAGGAACTAGTAGAGTTACAACTGCAAGACATAAAAAGTAGAAAAGCAATACAACTTAGGACAAGCAAGTCCATTACACTAACTACTCCTATCCATCTCCGATCAGTTTACTATTTAGAGTACTTGTTTGTTTATTTTTTTTCATCCCATTATGCTCTCAGTCTGTCACCAAGACACCAAACAAGACATATTTTATATTTGTATTTGTACGTTACTGTTGCTTCTGATTTCTTTGACTGGATTTTCCACCGTTTAACTTTTTTAAAAATGAAAATAAAAAAAAATTACTTGATATAGGTATTGCTCAGTACGAAAGAAGTTGGCTTACTGTTACACACCAATTCTTCAATTGTGCAAGGTCTCTGTTAATAATACAGCTATACTATACTTATGTTTAAATAAAGTAGAGTAGTAATGAATTATTGTATGAAGACTAGTGATATACTCAAAACACATAGACACACAAAAATCATATACACAAACAATCCAATACTTTCCCACACAAAAATAATCTACTCTCACAGACACACACACGCACAAGATGGTTACTGGCAATTGTAGAGAATGGATTACTGGTGTCTACAATCAACGAAACGAGGGCACTTGTATAGCCATCTGTTTTGACCAAATGGTTCAAGGAACACTGGTGATGTCGGGGAGGGCGGAGCCGGGCTTAGTGCTTTCCCCGCAGGGTATGATAGACATCGTTGGCATTACAAACATGCACGATATATAAGAAGTTTTTGTCTGGAGGGTGGAGGTGAGGATCATGCTGAGTATGGCTTGGAAGAAGAGTGCTTCAATCAATTTACCAATATAAGCCGCCGAATTCCTTTCAGGAGGGCCCGTGAAGTTTTCCAAACTCCTCAGGATGAGCGTTACATGCTTCGCAAGATACATTATTATCATAAACCAGAGAATGTAAAAGCTCAAATTTGTAAGCTGTACGAGGATAATCTCAGGTATCCTTGTGTTGTTATTGTGAAAATGTATGGTTTTAACGCTGAAGTTGCAGGCCAAGTCGCCAGGGGGGAATATGTGGACCCCGTAACAGGAAGGGTGGGAGCCCTTTATCGTCCAACTCAGGCTGAAAAAATGATTTTGAGGCGAAGAGTCGAAGTCTTCACGCATTGTTGGTTGTCGGGGTGAACACCGACTTTGAAGATGAGAAAGACCACTATTGTGACGTGAAAAACTCACACGGTGACAGATGGGGTGAACTGGGTTACTCCAAGATTCCATTTGATTTTATATTGTCGTTATATGTTCCGGAGCCTTAAATTCGAAAGTTATTTTAAGGAATTGTAATCTTTAATTTCATTGTTTCTAATTAATGAAGAATCCATCCATTAAACATCATGATACATACATATGTGTGTGTATGTAAATTAATGTTTTTGTTGTGAATAACTAAGTAGCTAGGTATGATGAGGAGAGAGATGAACTTTGAATAGTCTAATTTGTAACAAAATCATATCAATCACATGTTTAAAGAAAGATGACAAGTCATCAGGCTAATTTGTAAGTCAGGCTTTGTATCAGTACTTAAAAGTTAGGCCTATTAAGTATGTTTAACACACATATATATTAGGGTCCTGCTTAATTAGGCCTATTAAGTATGTGTTTAACACACACATATATTACTCATGTTTATGTTTATTCATTGTTTCCAATTAATGTAGAATCCTATTAAAGATCATAACTTTATGATATATATGTATGCATATATTATTACCATTCTTATGATGCAACGTGTTCCAAATTCCTTAAAAACATACATGTAAAAATCTTTTTTTCAATTATCATATCATATCCTATCATATAAGAGTAACTACAAAAAGGAGTTTACAAATACACTTCACCATCACCACTTATATTTGGATATATGTTTTCCGCACACCTAAGTTTTTGTGGACGCTTCTAATCTAATTTATAAAACACGTACACACTCTCTTTCTAGTCGTACCATCTCTTCTTCTTCTTCTTTTTTTTTACTATTATTTTCAGATAAACTTCGAGCCCTTAATGCCTTATACTATCCCCCAACAATTCCTGTATATGGGAGTGTGAGAAGGAATAATGGGTCAACACGTATGCGGCTGTCTTACCTCCATTCTTAATTCGTTAATTAGCTAACAAAAAATTTTCGTATAATACGAATATCATAAATGAGTGGTCCCACCACTATATGCCTTGAGAAGTACTCGTATATAATTAATTTCTAGAATAACAATTTACATTTTTATCGGATGTTGTAATTTACGTAATGTAACTAGAGATAAATTTTTGAAGCATCATTTATATGTTCATTTGTAATTAGTAATAATAAAATAATTGTAAATGTAGGTCAGTAAACACTTTTTAAATGTTTTGAGTCATACTACAACTTTTAAATGATTTAATGTTTTAATTTTTGGGTTTGTTTCTTTTATGAACTAAATATATTTGATGTGTCACCCATTTAAACAAAGTGAGAGTGTACTGGTAGTAACAATTGCCTTTAAAGAGAGATATGTTTGATATGCAATCTTTTGGATGAAAGGGTTTTTATAGTACAAACTTCTAACAAACATATTTAAAATTCAATAGTTCTAATAGGTTATCTAGGTCTGTCTTTTTCTTAATTTTCACAAACTTTAAAGTAAACACATCCAGAGTGTATCCGTATTGTATTCAAAAGAAAAAAATAAATATCCGCAGCAATGCACGGATTATAAAACTAGTTATCTATATATCTCGATTTGGGTCTCTTTTTTCTCCAATCAATATGATCTTTCGATCTATATTCATACTATATATTTCCCTTTATTGATTTTTTAATTCTGATCGATTTATAGTTCCTCCTAAGCATTGTTTTTTTTTTTGTTAGCTCATAGCTATATCAAGCCTTTGGTTATTATATATCTCGGGTAAAAATAATGAATGCTTTATTTAAGCGAGCGAGTTCAGTTACTTGCTATAAGTTCTTTCAGAATGGAGCAACCGTCTAGATTTGCTATGATCTTGACTTTTCTGTGTTGACATGCAATTATTTAAGATTGGCTAAGAGCTTTCTCTTGCATATCTGATAGTATATATGACTCTTGCTAAATTTGCCTTTGGTATGGGTTTACGGTTTAAGAATTTCTAAAAGTTTTCAACTTGGAATTCTAATATTAGTTTATATCAAGCTTTCAAAATTTGATTATTGCAACTATATTAGCGGTGACTTACGGTTTTTGGAGGCTTTAAATAACCAGGTCAATTTTGAGGGCATAGTTAATTAACATATAAATTAAAATACTAAATAAACAAAAAAAGGTAGGTCAACTAAGGTTATTGAACTACTAATAAAAAAAATACTACAATGCAAATTATATAAGGATATTTCATCCAAAATCCAAACATTCAGTCTAGTATATGAAAAAATTGAGGCCCTACATTTTTGAGAGCCTAAAGCAATCATCTAATCTCATAGTATTGTTGAGCCGCCTATGACAAGTATGTATGTACATCATTTATCTATCTACGTATGATTTTAGTAATAAAAGATTTCAAATGAATTAGAAAAACTAAATGATTTTGTTACCTTGCTTACCTTAAGGCTGATTACGACCCCTTTGATTAAAGGTAAACGCTTTGGCTGACTACCTATAATATAAAGATCATCCACTACACACTTTGGATATCTGTTTCCATCTAATCAACACGGCAAAGCGCCTCTAATCTAAAGGCTAAAGAGTCCTCTTTGCGCTACTACGTATCCTTACTCATAGTAGTCCAAGTTAGGTTTGGGTATATAAGGACTTGAACTTGGTGACGCATCTCTCCTAACCATTGCTCGTTAATCCTAGAATGATCTTTTTATGAGGGATAATTTTACCAAGATTAAATGTAATGGGTTTCTAAATAAGTAAATAATGTTTTCTCTAAAGATTAAAGATTTTGATTGATTTGCAGCCTGTTTACTCCTTAACTCACCCCTTTAGGAGAATCTATACTATTTATATAAACAAACTATCCCAAAAAAATTTAACACTCTACCTTTAAAATCTTTAATTTACCATTTTAATCTATAATACCATCAAATACTTTATCCCTGAAATTTCAAAAATATCCTTAAAAAAACCTTACGCGTGTCCCTTCTCTTCCCTGAAGTTACTCACATAGTATACCCAAAAAACACACATGCGTTACTGAATTTAATAATCAATCAACATAAAAAACGCTCACTCTAAAACAACAGCGACGGTTTGCACTTTCAGTCGGACTAAAAAACACTTGAGTTGAATCATACATTCATGTAATAACACAGTACCGCTACTTAACCAATGTCTTTTTCCTATGTCCCGCCGCATCGCGCGGGTACAAAGCTAGTAGATATAGATATAGATTTAAATGCTACTTTTGATGAACTTATACCGACCTCACAAGGCGCCACTTCCACATTTATAAAAAAATTTCCCGCGAAATTAATATATACTGTATTTTTTTTTTCTTTTTTCGTAGGCTTTATGTCTTTTCTATTGATTTCATACCGCGCCCGCCAGTAGTTGATATTTACTTTCTCGTCTATAATTTGGGGCTCTTACTTTTTTCCTTATCATCTTATTTATTTCACTTGAATCCTATTTCCCCAATTTTAGATTATTCGGTAAGTACTCAGTTAATCACTTGTGTTTTTTCTTGTAATTAATTGAATTATTAGTTTGGTTAGTTCGTCGGATCAATTAATTATGTTGGTTGAATTCCAATATATACTAAGATCTAGGTCACCAGGTGTTTGATAAAATGTCACAACGAAACTTTGACAGCAAATAAATTAGTACTTGTTATGTTTTTTTTCACACCTTGATGTGTTACTAGTATAGGGGTCACAGTGACGAATAAACCCGGATCCCTTTTCGGGTTGGCGAGTTTTTTTTTTTTTACTTAGATGTAGGCTGGACAATTTGTTGATTAAATTACTTGTTATGTTTTTTTTCACACCTTGATTTTGTGTTGTCTGAAGATGAAACATGTTTTTATGTTAATTCAGTTGTGGGGTTGCAGAACATGCATGCTTGCCGTTTCACACTGTCTAAGTTTTTGTAAGTTAGCCCCTTTTTTAATTCTATTCTATTTTCTGAAAGTAACACATTAGTTCAATCAAGTTCAATTGTCAGAGGATGGTCGATGAGTTTTAATAGAAAACGCGAAAGTCTTTATGTAGAAAAATGGAAAACTTGATGGTTTTGAACCAATTTTGGGCTTTAGTGATGAACTTGTTTATATGATTCATGTTTAGTGTGAAAGACCTAAGGATCATGCTGATCGGTTGAGTCTTTTGTCTCATACCCGTTTATGCGGACTTAGTAATTCACTTAACGCATACAAGTGGTTGATTTGGGTTTAAGAGTTCATGGTTATGCCGAGGAAAACACGGCCACTCGAAGAAGGCAGGTGCTTTTGGTTGTTAATAAAATCCCCCTTTTCTAAATTACCATCAAATTAATTATTAAATGAGTGTGTGGGGTATGATAATAGTGGAACTATTGGAGAAGTACTTGTTAATTGTTGATATATGTTTCTGTCGTACATATTGGTGCAGATTTTTGTTAAAAGTTAATTTCTTGATGTAGAAATTTTGGAGCTGTAGCTGCTCAACGATCATCAGGCGGGCGGTTTTCGTTTAAGTGCTCTTCCAGAAATATTCACATGGAAAATAATAACCATAGTGCTGCAAGAGGTGCGCTTATTGTTTTAGAAGGTTTGGATCGAAGTGGGAAGACCTCACAGTCTAGCAAGCTCTTGTCATACTTGGAAGGTCTTGGGTATCCAGTAGAATCATGGCGATTTCCCGATAGAGAGACTGCTGTTGGAAAAATGATTTCTTCATATCTTACAAATCAGTCGCAGCTGGATGATCGCACAATACATCTTCTCTTTAGTGCAAATCGTTGGGAGAAACGGTTAGTTTAGACCTTTATCTTCATGCCTTTTCAACCTATAAATATCAGTTGAATGTCCTCGAGTTTGCTTTCATGGTGAAATATAAATGATCTTATAGTATCTGCAAGCTGAAATGATTCTATTAAGTCTACTTGGTTAATCATGTCCTGATAAACTTCTAATGGGAATGCATATAAAGGCTGAATGGCTGATCGTGTTGGATCACATGTTTATTGTGTGGCTTGCAGCCTTCATGCATGATAAATTGTTAATGTATGGAATTAGAAAGTTGATTTCGTTCGAGAATCAACACATGGTAAATCAATTAGCTGGTCCGATTCATATATTAGTTACCTCCATACTGACGCCATCCTTGAGTATTTTCTTAGCAACATTTTTTTATGGATATCTATAAGTTACACCGGATTGGTGTTTTTCTAGATTTGTCTATATAGTTTATAGCTTTAAAGCTACTCTATAACCAGTTGAATGGAAAGGTTCCTTTTGTTGGTATGTGGTGAGATCAGGAAAAATGATGAATGAGACGAGATCACAAAGTACATTTTTGTGATTAATAAAAGTAAATCTTGATTTATACATCAGTACCATGCTTGGCCTTTTCATCTTTTTACTTACTATTTACCATCAGAAAAGTTTAACAATACTATTACTTGATTCATGAGTCATGACATTTACATAGTCATTTTTTCCTCAATTGATTAACTGGCAACATGCATCCCCTTCATGTATATCATTGTGCGCCGTTTGGAGTTAGTTCACAGTCATTATAGGTTGCAACTTTGGCCCAATTTTATATGAATTTGTTAATATGGGTTGTGTTCTATGTCTACGGCTTAGATAAAAATCTTTAGCTAAATGGAGAACTGGTTATATGGGTCAAACGTATTGAAAGCTATCTAATTGTGTGTTTCCGATGCATATAACCTTTTTATCATTTTATCCAAAGATTGGTTTTTGCAGTAATTTTGAATTTGTAATCATAAACAACTCATTAAATATTTATGGAAATTGGACCAATAAAGTGTTTGCGGGTCAACCCAACGCAACTTGTCACATACTAAATATGACCTGTGGCCCTACTTGACCATCATGTCATCTCTGGCAGTCACTTTAATCCTGCTAACACGATCTTCCAGATTAGCCGTATCAAACTACTGTAGAAACTAAGGCAGAAAATACTTTTTTGGTTACAACTACATGCGCCACACGCCCACACATTCCTCGTCTAGATAATTACCTAATATATTTTCTTGTTATAGTTTTAGTGGCCCTTGAAATTATAACAATACTTCTTCTGTTCATCTCATGTTCTCATATGATTGTATTTGTGTGTGTTCATGCTCTCATAAATGATTTATCCATGATTTTCAGATCATTGATGGAGGCTAAGCTTAAAAGTGGTACTTCCTTGATAGTTGACCGCTATTCTTATTCAGGGGTGGCTTTCTCATCTGCCAAAGGCCTGGATATTGACTGGTGTAAGGTGGTCATCATGCCCCAATCCTCTTTTCCTGGATTTTAACTTGCTTTTCCCTTGTGTAATACATTGTTATCATTGTATGCAGGCTCCAGAGATGGGATTGCTGGCACCTGATTTGGTGGTGTACCTTGACATACTGCCAGAAGTAATTCACTTTTTTTTGGAGATTATTCTTTTAATATTATCTTTCTCTTGTCTATCTCTTACGAGTTGATGAAATGATATACCTGCAGAAAGCTGCTGAAAGAGGTGGTTATGGAGGTGAAAGATATGAGCAGCTGGAGTTTCAGAAGAATGTTGCTCAGTATTACAAGATGCTTAGTGATGCATCATGGAAGGTAACAAAGTTTTACTAAAATTGCATCAAGTCTTGTGAAGTCCTTCAGTTATTCAGGAAATCTAGATGGCAAAATGAGTGGACTGGATAACATGTATATGGTTTTGGGCATTTGGATCAAAACCAGGTAACTTTTTGGTACAAGTATCGTTTAGGCATGATACTGGCTGGGAGGGGTTGAGTTGACCTGACACTTTTTTGTCCACAAAAGTTATCGTGTCAAATATGATCGTAAAAGTTACATTGTATATAGTAATCTTTGTTTTTGCATAAATCATTTAGGGGGTTTTATACCCTAAAATACAGTTTGGGCGTCTTTAAATTCAACCCATTCGATCTATATAATCCATTTCGTTTTGTGTCTATTTTAGTTCACTTTTTTGTTCCATTAAAGTTTTAAAATCCCTTAAGTGGCCCATTAGTTGGTATTCACCACACTACAAAAAATGTTATGATTTACAACTTTAGTGGATCACCAGACCATTCTTTGATGCCAATTCATATCTATGTGTGATCTTTGACAGACAGTAAATGCATGCCTTCCAATGGAAGATATTGAGAAACAGCTGAAGGAGATGGTTCTGGATTGTGTGATGTCTTGCCAAAAAGGAAAACCGGTTTCTCAGCTGTGGTTGTCTTAAATCGATGCTATGATGGCAAATGTCAAGGAATTGTGGCGATTGCTTGGATAATTATAACGCTACAAAACCACGTACTACATGTGATGTGATTTTGAATTCTAAATTGTCATCCAAATATCCGATACGGTTTTGAATTTTAAGTTAGTAAGTTGTAATGTTTCAACAGGCTAAAAGAATTATATCTGTAATGTCGAAGTCCATTTTGTTATATATCAACTTTATATTGGTCTCTTTCTTTAACAAGGGCTTATGATATGTGAATCAACAAACAAATAACAGTAGCTGTTGCCCTTGTTTATCCTGAAATTATGATAGTCATTTGCCCATTGTAAGAATTAGTAAGTGGTCAATGGGCTAGAATCATTGCTTGACTTTGTTGTGTCGAAATTGGATTAAGAAATTAACAGCGGATTGCATAGTTATGTGAGAATATGTAAATCTCTCGCTATACAAAGGACCATCTCAGAGTGCTTATGTTGTAAACTTCAAAGTTTGCAACATACGATTTTATGGTAGCATTTTGTACTCACTATTACATGATAGTCATTATAACAATATCTCACTTGGTTAATATGCAGTTGGAGAATGGAGATGATCAGGTGAGCCAGTGGGCTGTCGGTGATCCGATTCATTGTTCGAAAAAAAGCTTCGTTAATGTCTTAATGACATGCGGAGTACGAGAATATCTTAAGAGAACCTTTTATGAATGTGCACGGTATTTATGAAATGGAGGTAGTAGTGAATAGTGATACGAGTATTATTTAGTGGTCAACAAATATGCAATGAACTAGTTTTAGTCTAACATCAATTTATATAAAGAATAATTATTTGCATATATAGTCAACGAACTTTGTATACAATGTAATATGTTAAAAAGTAATATGCTATGTACAAGTGCTTGAAGCTTAAAATGTACAACTATTTATAGCGCATATTAAACTTTTACTAATTTTCATTTTAACCACCTAAAGTTTCTATCTTTTAACTTTCATCTCACATCAAAGTTTTCGTTTTCACTTTTTTGACACTAAACTTTTAGGTTCTCATGGTTTCATCAAACAACTTTCATACAGTTACGGTTTTACTTTTAAACATTTAGTTTTTAACTATTTTCATCCGTCTTTTTATGTATATAACGTTTTCAATATAAAACAACTTTTATCATTGTCACATCTAACGTTCATGTAATATTTAAAACATTAATATAATTGTTGTTTATGTTTTTATACATCTTATTATTCTTTTATAATTTTTTTTGTTGTTGTTGCTACATATTTAGTTGTCTTTTTTTAAGGAAGGTTTCTATCTTTTAACTTTTTTCTCACATTAAAGTCTTCGTTTTCATTTTCTTGACCCTAAACTTTTGGGCTCTCATGTTTTCATCAAACAACTTTCACACTGTTATGGTTTTACTTTTAAATATTTGATTTTTGATTATTTTCATCCGTCGTTATATAAATATATATATATATATATATATATATAATAATCACTTTCATCATCGTTACGTCTTACGTTCATGTAATATTTAAAACATTAATATAGTTTTTATTTATGTGTCTATACATCTAAGTATTCCTTTAAAAAAAAAGTTATTGTTATTACTATATATAGTTATATTTATTAAAGTTTTGGGTTCGAATATTTGACATTTATTTGAGTCCAAAACATTATCGTGTAAAATACGTATGCCGCGACAACGTGCGGGTAAAAATAACTAGTTTCCAAATCTAGAAACCAAGCACAAGGATTGTCAAAAATAAAAGCAACTTTCGAATTTTATCAGTTACAAAATTAACTTTCGATATGTTTCAAATCTGATAATCAAGATGAAGAATTATCTAAAAAAAAAGAATGTCAATTATATATTTATATGTCTATCATCTACTAGATATTCACGACTATCATTACTTTATATGTAATAACGTCTATTGAAGAGGCGTAACCTAGTCGTTGAATACAAACAACGAAATGAAATGAAGGGAGAGAATAGAAAAAAAAAATGCTTTTAGATATGATTGGTCTACTTAATTTGTCACATCAATTTATAAACATTTATATTTAACTAGATTATAATCCCGCGTAATACGTGGACTAAATTATATAATAATTTCAATGATGATTTTTGTAATAATGTATATTTATAGTTAGATACATTACATGTTAAAAAACGAATAATTATCATATAGTATTTTGTATTGAATATAAGAGTCCAATATCAAATTACATAAGGCGCATTTGTATATAAAAAAAAAAATATTTACATTATTGTTGTAAAGTTAAAAAAATATAAATTTCAAAATAAAACTTTAATAGAATGAATACTTAGTTTGTTGTTTGTCTCAAAGTAATAAGAAACAACATTCTTATACATCGGATATATGATCTCATATTAGATCTTGCTTTATATCCTTAAGTAATTTTCTTAATAGTAGATTTTACAACATATATATAAACAAAGTGATAATGATAAAGGGTAAACATATTAAGCTTTTAAAATAACAAAATTAGTAGTTATAGAAAAATATGTTGAAATTTATTGATACTATTATTCGAAAAAATGTTTTGTATCGACCTTTTTACGACGCTTAGTATGATATGTATATTATATCTTTGTATGATGATGATGATAATGTAACCTTAAGTATAGATAATCATGTTAAAAAGATATTATTTTTTGAATATGGTTTTTGTTATAGATGTTTTATAAGATAATTTTGTTATATTTATGTATAATGACAATGTAAAATTACATATAGTTTTTATTTAAATAGAAAGTTACTTTTATTCACAACAACCTTTGATTACCACCAAACCAGTGGAGTGGCTAACTATTCAACAACAAAGTTACAATATATTGAATTTACACCAATTTTTATACTACAATAAGTCTACTGCTTTAATTTTTTGAAAAATCTTCTTGATATTAAGCTTTTCATTAGCAAGTCTGGTGTCCTCTTTTATTGAAAAATCTTTCGATATTAATTTTCCCATTAGCGAACCTCTTCTCGTTTACTATTTTAATAATGGTAAAAAATATGTAGTTGAGTATTTTAAGATTTTAAATTGTTTACAAGTAGGGAAACTCATATAATTTGACAAAACTTTGATGTAATTTTCAATGGACATTGATAAAAATGATATATAATAAAAAAATTTATAGCCTTTAAGAAAGTTTTAATAAACATAAAAAAATAGATAAAAAGGTGACCTCACTTACATACGATTTAGCCGATCTCAAGATTAAAGTAATTATTCAATTAATCTCAAATAAAGACGTCGACATACGATTTCTATTACCTGATCCCTAAATTACTTTTTCACAATGTTAAATGACAACTCAAATTTATTGTTTTAATTATTTATCATCTTTTTTACAAGGTATGTAATTAATGAAAATGATAAATGTCATTTAGTAAAAATCTAAAAAAGGAAAATGATGTCAACAAAGCAATCAAAGGTTCTAATTCAATCCTTTTTTCATCCAAGGATTGTAGTTTTTTTATAAAAGAATTTAGGTTGCTCTTTTATAGTTATTGGGAGATTGGTTTGTAAACGTCGCATTTCTCTTATGTCTTATATTAGTCAAACTTGTAGTTTTCATTTGTTGTTTATGAAGCCAATGCGAGTATGTGACGGGCTCACAGCCTTTTACAGTCTTACGCTATCGGGCTCATACAATGTAACCCACAATCACGGATTTTGGATTTTTAGGTACTTAAGTAATTAAGGCCTCTTTATCAATTATCAAAACATTAAAGGACAGTTAAAAACTTCAGTAATTTCAATCTCTTATATAATAAATAAAATAAAATTATGATGACATATAAGTTTTTAAAAAAAATCTTATTTAACATTATTAAACTTTTTCTTATTATTTATTTATTTCTATTTAATTAATTTATGACATCATTGTTTGAACTTTTATTATTAGTCCTTTTTAAAAGTTTTTAAAACTATCAAACTTAATGTAAAATAAGCCTAATATATAATAACATTATTTGTATGATGATAAAGATTTAATCTTCTCTTTTAATTATAGCAACATTGATAATTTGTCATTAAAATATAGATATTTTTACTTTACGTTTTATTTTATACTTCATTATGATAATAGACATCTATTTATAAAACTTGTTTAAAATACATGGGTTGAACCCGGGTTAATTAGCTAGTAATAATATATTTGATTTTTATTTTTAAAGATGTTAACTTATTATGTAACTACTTTTGTTTTAACTTGAGCGTTGTCCCGAAAACCGTAACGATACGTGAAATTTTCAATGTATAACATCAGTGGTACATACGTAAAGATAAACATACATTACGAAAGCATATCATAAAGCCAAAGAAAATGCAACACGATAAATATAAAGTGGTGCAAAAGACTATTTAAAATCTGAATTTTTGTTATAGCATAAAAACTACATTATGGTGTTATACCCGTCCGTTGATCTGTGATTACCTGGCTATTGGTCGTGGGAAGCAAATATTAAATGTGTTTTTTTTTACTGAGTTCTCTTAAATATACAAATTAATATAGCAATAAGTAAATAAAAAAGCATATAATGAGTAAATGTTACGCAAAAGTTTGATCAAAAGGAGAAAGACTAAAAGAAACAAAACAAACTGATATTTTTATAGATAACTATGGTCGTTGGCTGGGGATTAGGTGGACGTTAATCGAGTGTAACAAATATTAGGTTTTTTTACTTATAGGCACGTCTTTTCTAATTACTTCAATAAATAAAAAGTTTGCACTTCTTGCATGATGCTGATACGCGACAACCTGCTAATTAGGATGATTAAAAACGATTCTTATAAGAAAAGGAAAAAGCAAGCAGGCTGGTAAGTTGTTGTGCACCATACAACTTGCATACTTCACTATTCTTAAACATATTGTAAATTATATATATTAGTGTTATCCCAACAAATTAAATAAATTCGAATGCGGATCATGAATTTAATATGTCAATCATGACTATCAAACAAAAAAAAAACACATCAATAAACAATACGTCATATATAGTGAAACACAAAACTTTCGTGGCAAAATAAAAAGATATAGTAAACTTTTTTGGAATAAGAAGCTACAAGCTTTGATACTAAAATTATAGCATCATGGAATCTCAAATATAAAACCTTAAGGCTAAATTTTTAAAAAATGTAATTAGTGGTTAAAATTAAAAAAAAATCTAAAACATTGCCAATTACCACCCTAAATATACTGATGTAAATCAATTAAGAAAATAAAAACTACTAAAGATAGACTGACATCTGCAGGTAACTTTAAAAAAAAAAATTAAGTACTAACAGAAATAAAAAAAGATACTACAATTTATTGCCTTAAAAACAAAATTACAAATTTTGACGTTTATCAACTTATTTATTACTTTTTATATTTATAAAAGGATAAGATATATTGAAAATAACATAACTCTTTATCATAGAATCAAGACACTGGAAGCTTAAAAAGGCCCGAACAACTTATAGGCTTATGGTCCTTAAGCAAACCAATTGTCAGTCTTAATTATCACCATTGTATGGAATAGGGGTGAGCAAAAACCGAACCGAAAACCGAAAAAACCATGAAAACCGAAAAAACCGAACCGAGAAAACCGAAAAAATCAAAAACCAAAAACCATTAGTTTTGGTTTTTTAAAAACCGAAAGTTATGGTTCGGTTTTGGTTTTTAATGAAAATCCGAACCATAAAAACCGAACCGAACCAAAAATATATATTGTTACTATATTTTATATTTATATCATATTATTATTAATTTTTGGTAAATATATGTTAATATATTTGCATTTTTAGATATATATAATAATATCATCTATATGTTTCAACTGAAAATATACAACAAGATTGATTTGTTTTAATAATTGTATAATTAAACAACGCATAAAACATTTAAACAGTTATATATAAAATTTGTTTGAAGTTTGTACAACTTACTTTAATGGATTGTTGTCATTGTTGTAGTGTTATTGTTACTAATATTGTTTTGAAAACTTGTTAAAATTAATTACGGTGTAATTATAAGGTATAAACTTATAAACTTTTCAAGCTCAATTAGACCCAAACCACAAGTGGTTAAAAACCGACTAAAACCGAACCGAAATAGACCTAAACCGAAAACACCAAAACCGAAAAAACCGAAACCCAATGGTTTTAGTTTTCAAAAACTGAATTATAACGGTTCGGTTTCTGTTTTAGTCTAAAACCGAAACAAACCAAACCGTACTCACCCCTAGTATGGAACGTGGCCAATAATGTCATGCTTAATAAATTTGTACATTGCTAATGCTTAAGAGAGTTGTAAATTACTGTTAACTTCAAATCTTTCTCAAATCTTTTTAATTAGTATATATATATATATAGGCTAGAGATCTAGAGAAAATGTTCTTAAGGAGAGAAGGTTCGTTTTTTAATTTTTTTTAGCTTGTTTTTTTCCGCTTTTATTATTTTTTTCACTTTTCTTATTCTTTTTTTAATTAATTCAATCCATAAAAAAATTAAAAAAAGAAATAAAAATAAAATTTTTTTAACCCGAGTTAGTGAGTTATACATGTAAGGATACGGTACGGGCTTCGCCCTTAAGGATATTCATAAGGGGTAGCTGGTAGGAGTGATAGGTCATAGAGGGTGATAGGTCATAGGGGGTGATCGGTGATGGGGTGATCTACCTAACGGGCTTCGCCCTTAGCTATTATGGCTACGCCATAAGCCGAAAGGCTTCGCCTATAGCTTACGGTCTACGTCCTTAGAAAAAAAATTTTAAAACTTTTTTAAATTTTTTATATGAAATAAGTTATTTAAAGAGAGAATGAAAAAAGTGAAAAAAAAAAGAAAAACGTTTTTAAAACAAATTAAAAAAAAAATCAAAAACGAACCTTCTCATCCTTCTCTCCTTAAGGTACCTTCTCATTTGATCTCTATCCTATATATATATATATATAATATATATATATATATATATATATATAATAATTAGTGAAACTTTTATAGTAGATTTTGTATTTGATTTTAGCATTCCTCACTTTCAGTATTTTCAAACTCATGCATTAGGTCTACTTTATTGGAAAAATCTTCAAACATCACAATATCAGTTTTCCCGTAAATTAATTTTTATGTGAAGGTGGGATTGTCTTATACCAAAGTTGGGTAAAAACCCCTCAGTTTTTTTTTTATTTCATAAAAATCATGAGACCCAATAATTTATTAACTATTACAAAAATATTAAAATATATTATGTGACAGATTTTTCATCTAAGTTAAGTGTGTGACAATTTCACACTTACTTTTTCATATATTATATATACATGTATACTATTTATATAAGGGATTGTTCTTCTTTCTAATGTTTGGTCTCAAATTATCTTTTATATATATATATATATTATAATAAAGTTTTAAATTTTTTTATTGAAAAGTAAATATGATAAGTTTAAACTTTCAGTTTCCACCTTTTGATCAATATAATGATATTGTTTCTAAAGTGATTATCAAGTTAACACAACATTAACCAAAATAACAGTTTTAAATTATTTGATATAATAATGGTATACTGATCTAAAACAATTATTAATATACATTGACAACAAAATGGATATATATATATATATGTTGTGTGTATGTGTGGAGGTGGTGGGAGGGGCGAGTCCGTGGGACTGTGGGAGCTAGCCTGTTTATGTATGTTGTCTCATTTTAACAAGTACGAGTATATATCAAGTGAACACGCATTGCATGCAGACATATACCAGTATATATAGAGATGTAATTACAGTACATACAAACATTCTTAACAAAACATAAGATGATGCATATAATTCTGAAATAATACCTATATGATACTAGATGATATACATGCATATATATAATTAAGTTATCTGAACCTAGAGGCTCAAATGTCTGCCCATGTAAGCTTATGATTCCAATGCATCCTACAATAAACTACCCCGTCAAAAGAACAGCTAGCGCCTAAGTCCTAACTATCATGTTCATCTACCTTATCAATAAAGTTCTACTTAATTTCAAGTCGATCGGTCTTAAGTTTATCCCTGGTGTTAATTAATCTACCTCTTTTTTTCCAGTTGTGCATGCATGGTGATGGATTTCGATATGATCTACTAATCATGGCACGTCTTGATATATCTCTCTACCTGATCGACATGCCAAAACCATTTGAGTCGTCCTTCAATGATCCCTCAAAATTTTTGATATATAATTGCCACAACTTTAAATTCCATTCTAAAAGCTCCTATCAAATTGAAATCATTTTTAGCATAATCTTATCGGCCACATGCATGTCCCCGTTAGCATCCGTACATCCCTCTATCTCCATACGATTTGCTTGGACTTTATCTGGCCGGCCAAATGTGACAAAATTCAAACCCATACATACAATATAGCTAGCTAGTCATCTAATCGGCACTACTATGTATAATTCTCCTTTCAATTGACTTTAAAGAATTTTTCCATGACCCCAATATATAACCGACCTCCATTCCACTATTCCAGGCTTCCAGCCAACAATTAGCTTGTATACAATGTGCTTGCTACAAACCACACTAAATTTTGTGATATTGACCTCAAGTATACAATGTGCTACAACTTCGTCTATCCTTTTTTGCGGTGTAAAGTATGATCCACAATGCGGATATCGATCCCCTTCCTATATATAACAGCTGGATCATTTTCTTGTCAAACTCATCACATTGAAAATATTTAGCTTTTTTTTGTTGATACGTAGACATTTGTCTTCTACGTATGTCGAACTTGAGTCTTAACAATAAAGCACAGGAAATAGAAAACTAATACGAGTAATTGTCGTCTTCTTCCTCACTTGTCGCTTATTATATGTATAAAAGCTTCTAATTAATGTCATTATATAGCTTAATTTCTCGAGACATACAACAACTAATTACATAAAACTACAAGGCAAACGCGTAACAAACTATACTGTTTGTATTGCAAACTCAAAGATGTTTAAAAACTACATTTATAGACCTTTGGAATCCGCCAAATAGCTCAATATATAAATAAAGTATATATTCATGCTTTTATCAAAAACTGTAGCAACTTATTTGCATGTTTGTTTTGTATTTAAAGCCCATTGGGCCAGGCCGCGGGCCTGTTAATAGTGATCATTGCAACCTGTTTCAAAATGGCTAATTAATTTGCATGTTTATTTTGAAATTGAATAGTGATTAGTGAATACCAACCATACTTGCAGAAATGGACAAGAACGTGTTTATTATGGGAAAGAACTGGGTCCACTGACCAGTCCTTGGACCTCTCTAGAAACAGAGCATTAATATACTACTATTTTCTTCTAACATAGAAAAAACACATTCATGTACTAAAAAATGTTGCAAAGAGGCGAAGAGCCAATTAGCGATCAATTTCTTTTTATTATACTACGTTTCATATTTAAGTGAATGTCTTGTATAAAATAGATTCAGAGTTTACAAAAGCTACTTATGATCATGATATGTCACTTTTATTATCTAAAACTTTTCGTTATATTAACATATAAATCTAAATATTTTAAAAATATAGACTCTAATATAGGAACTAGGGGTGTTATCGAGTCGAGCCAAGCTCGAGCCCTCAAACAATATTCGGTTAGCTAGAGCTCGACTCGATAGCTCAACGAGCTTTTAGCGTGTAGGCTTGAGTTCTACTCGTTGTACCTACAATATGACTCGAGCTTGGTCTATAAACATGGTTCGAGCTCAGCTTGAAACTCGGCTCCAAAATATATACATATAATACAACTTATGCTATTGAAAGTTCGAAAATACATATACAGTTTATGCTATCGAAAATATATCTATACTCCCTATATAAACAAACTATCCCCTCCCCATTTCAACTATCTACCTTTGAATTACCAAATATATCTTTTACATTTAAACTACCACCACACAATACATCATGCAAGTACCGAAATTACCCTTTAAGAAGGCGTTATTTATGTAGTTAGACTTATTGATACTAATCCATCGTTATAAATTTTTGTCCTCATCTGCCTTACTTTTAGATAAACAATCGTGATGATGATAGCTTCATACAAATTATTGTTCAAAACATTTTGCGTTAATGAATTTAATAACCCATCAACATATAAACCCCTCCCCCGCAAACAACAACGGCGGTTTACACCTTCAGCCGGACTAAAAAACACCGCACATTTATGTAACAACACGACATCGCCACTTAACCACCATTTTTTTTTCAAGTTCCGCCGCATCGCGCGGGTACCACTCTGGTATACACATAAATATATATATTGAAAGTTCGAAAAACTCAATAAGTATTCGAGCCAAGCTATGTAAAAGTTGAGCTCAACTCAATAATCATTTGTAGCTGAAATTTAGGGCTCGGGTTCAAGTTCGATGATAGTTCGAGTCGAGTTTCTCAAAAATAGTCCGACTCGCTAGCAGCCCTGATAATGGAAGTATAAATTTATAATTAAAAAAAAAAAACCCACCAACTAATGTTTGAAAGCAAGTCTCGGCCAATGAAAGTGATGTGTGGGGGGTACGTGTGTATTGAATATTTGAATATATAATTTATATACGCATGACATTTGGCCCAATCTTGAGAGAATCCTATTTACTCCAATCAGAAGAAGGCACTACTTTTTTGCTTTTTCAGATGTTTCAAGACTGTCCATCTGTCCCTAATTTATATTCTGTATTTCTCTTTTGGGCTCTATCCCATAAACGGGGATAATTGTTTTACCATATGATGTTGACACTTCAACTAATATATATATATATGCATACATATATATATATAGGCTATAAACTTCTGTCAAGTTCATTACATAAAACAGATTAAATAAGGCTAATAATCAGCCTGCATGAGAGTGTTTTAATTATACTTAGTTTTATATAAAATAATAATGAATCTATAATGCAAAATTCTTTGCTTCGACCTGGAGCTGACAGTCATACTTTTCTATTGGAACAGCTAAAAGTTTACTGAACTAGATCAATACATTAGCATATACTCTTTCTGTCCCATTTTAGTTGTTTACTGTTGACTTTTAAAGTTTTTTTGTTTCAATTTTGATTGTAAATATTTTTGTTTGTATTATATAACACTTAATGAAAGTAATATCATTGAAAAGTTCGTTTAAAATCAAATGTCAAAGTTGAAAAAAAAAAAACTTTGAAAATTAACAGAGGACAACTAAAATGGGACGAAAGAAGTACATAGATACATAAATATATATGTTTGTGCACATATATATATTGTATTATTGTACCTATCATGCGGTTTTCTGATCTCATGAAAACAATTACAAAATGCATCTAAGAGCCGCTAATTGGCACTAGAAGATCGGTTTTGGATATCTTGTATCCACTAATACAAGCAAGTTAGGGAGCATATATATAAATATAAATATAAATATAAATATATATACTCGGATGAGATGTGACAACCTCAAACACCTTAATCATATCGAATCATCAATTGTAGATCATTGATTGGCTATATTATTTGTTAGGTAAAGCAAGGACTAATGACAAAATTCAACTCTATCAAAACATATGGTTGAAAGTTCTCTATTACTGTCATTACTTTCGTGTAGGGGTAGCCAATATATTCTATACGTATTATTTATCACAAATATATAAATAATACTAGTAATAATGGTAGTATAATAATGTTAGTACTTCAACCTTATAAGTCGTAAACAATAGTAGGTTGGTAGATTTAATAAGGTATAAGCATTAAGCAAGATGTTGACTCTATTTTATAAACTAGCTAGCTTAAGTAAAAATCCCCTCAGCGACAAACATAATCTAGATGCAACTTATATCCTTGTAGTGAAGAAAAAATAATACTAGCTAGCTAGTCAATAAGATGTTGCCTCTTAATTTGTCCTTCATATATTGTAGTGTGGTACGTGTGTATATATATAATATTATATAATATAATAACACACTAATCAAATGCTTTTTTGATGAGTCATGCTGTTGATATGACTTTTGAAAACGATGAGAATGTTATAGTAAGGATACATATAAGGGAATATGAGAGTTAAAGTAACATAAAATTAAGATGAAAATCGATATATCCGTAGATAATGCTACGTGTATGGCAATGACTTCTCTAGAGGTACATTGAAACAAGCAACTAAAAGAGTATAGTACTACTCAAAGCTGTTTGTAGAACCAATGACCATTGGATTCTAAATAAGATCGAGTAAAGCCACTAAAAATGGTGTCTCAAGTTTAGCCAAATGACACACTTTCACATTTGTAAATTGTTGTGTGTCTGATATATAGTTCCCCAAAACAAACTTCCCACTATATGATGATGTATACCTATTTCTATACCACACCAAAACCACTTTTATTTGTGTCAAAACCTTAATGTACCATACATATATATAGTTGCGCGCATGGTAAAAATGCATCTTCAATATTTCACTGATCCCATGACTGGAAATTCATATCGCGACAGACCTTAATGTCTATTACTTTTCTTCTACTCTCAGGTACGTTCGTTGTTACAGATACCTAAATTTACGATAATATCCGTTTTTCTTAATGTCTACTCGTTCTAGCTACATCTTTACAGTAACTTTTTCCTAATTACTCTCAGTTCTTTCACAGTGTAATTAAATTAAGCTAAAATAGTTTTCACAGACTATAAATTATTTTATCACTATGACACCTCAAAATAAATTCAGTTATTGTCAATAACAAACATCAAAGGTATGTATATATACTTGATAGATTATATTATATATATATCCTACATTTTGTCAGTATATTAGTAAGTAGTAACTAAGGGCATGATATGTTACAAAAACCATATATTACATTAGCAAGATAAGCATAAGAAATGCATCTTGATCTTTAAGATACACATGAACTCTCGAGTTTTAAGATCACAAATATTATACTCAGTTGTCGCTTGATCCAATCCAAACAACTATACAACCATTTTGTTGATGTTTAACATTGTTACAGATTGGGAGAATTCCATATATATCCCATTTTAAAGACATAATTACATATATGTCCAAAGCATGCTTTAAAAGCATTGTAATTATGCATTAAAAACTTGCACCTAAGACATATATGTAATTATGTCTTTAAAATGGGATATATATGAAATTTTCCTTTCCAGATTTTATAGTACTATACTTAGCTGACAATAATCAAAGTTTCAGATTATTATCATATATATATGTAGATATATATATTGAAAGAAATATCGAACACATCAAGTTGGATGTGTTCAATATTTTCACAATGTTATATATATATGCACCCACCATTTCTTTTAACTGGATTAACCAATTAATTACCTGGCCGGCCTTCGGAAATTTGATACTGCAATTTCAATGGATGGATGGAGTTACTTTTTAATTAATCAAGGGTAATCCCAAGCTCAAAGCAGCTTTAACATCAAGCCGCCATGCAAAGTCACCGGAATCCATCTTACAAACATCACAAGGCACCACCATCATCTGCATCTTGCTATTTTCCGACGTCGATGACGTCGTCCTGTACTCAATTCTCACCCTGCATGATAAAGCTGGAAAATATTTCGCCACAATAGATTTTTCAACTTTTATCAACAGATAAACAGCCACCTCATAATCATGATCATTATCAGGATTCAGATCTAGCATCCTCCGGTATGCTTGATTAACCCACACAACCTCTTGATAACCGTTAGATACAAAACCAGGACAACTATCAGTTTCTAGATTCTTCCAAATTTCATCATCTGTATATCCTAATAGCCTCTGATCTTCACATGTACCTGTCACATCTTCCATAGTAATCCATGATTCGACAACTCTCCGTTGTCGAATCTCCATCGCCATACTCAGATCTACTCCATGCATCATCTCTTGCTTCTGATGACGATAACTTTCGACCTCATCATCAAATATCATATAACTATCGTTACTATTAATTTCACCAAAACTGATCCATTTAGACACTTTCTCTAACGGATCTGTTACTTCTCCTCCTCCGTTAATTCTATCCAAATAGTTACTACTTTTTTCATTTATAATAATATGCGTGTTATTATTATTATTACTTTCCTTCTTCTTAACTCTTACGTACTTTCTCTTCACTCGCTTTCTCTTAAGCATCCCGTCCATCGTCGGAGACACGCCGCCGGAACTTTCGGCAGTCACCGGTCTCGGAACGATCGGACGGAATCTCAACATGATCTGATCGATAAGCCTGATATTTTCAGGCGGACGCCTATTATTAGCTTCTTCATCCATAACCAAACCCTAGCTAATTGTTTAGTTATAGATAGATAGTTTTTTTTTCTCTCTGATTTAGAATAATAAACCGGAAATATGTCCCGGGGCAGATGATAATACTAATGATAAAAAAATAATGAAAAAATGGAAAAAATCGGGTCGCCGGTGCGTGTGAAGTACACGTGTCTAGGGCAACAAATAACGGAATATGATTGGCTAATTGGAGATTTTTACCGGGCCCACAAGAAGCGTGCGAGGAAGATAATTGGTTGGATATAATAGGTGGATTGACACGTAGTGGTAAATGATTTCCCCATAGGTGGAAGGACACGTATGTGTTATTTTTTTCTGAAATAAAGTGGTAAGTGTTTTTATTTGTCAGATATGAGACGCGTGTCCCCTATCATCATTTTTCAAATCTTTTCGTTTTCATTTACGCGCTTAATTAAGTGCGTGAGTTGCGTGACTTCAATTTTTTAATTTGAGCACATTCAAAATTTAGAATCTTTGTTTTTGGTTGTTGTTTCCTTTTTCTATACCAATAAAATTGTTGACCCTAGTTAGTCTTTGATTTTTCATCTACCAATAATATAATTTTTCTTATATTAATAAAATAAAATTATTTTTAAAAGATATTTTTAGAAAAAAATTCTATGTCGCAAGCTAACATCCTATTCTTAAATTACCTTTTAAAAAATTATGACATTATGTGTTTTAATTTTTAATTTTTTTTAATATTCTACGTATCTTTTCACATTTCAAATGTATTTATAATATTTTCATATAATTTTTTTATTCATAGAAATCTATTGATTGAAAATTGGTAAGGTTTTTTTAATATTTGTTTCATGTTACCTTTATTTATATGTATAATAGATTTCATTCATATACAAACTCGGTTCATTGTTATAAATAGTAAGAAAGAAATTATGTTGTTTTTAATTGGCTATTATAAATGTTCTATTCGAAGTAGTTTATTTTTTCTTGGGTTTGTTTACTTATTCAAAACATTAAAATTTTCATTTGGGTTTTGTGTAATTTTAATTTGATTTAATATTTCTAAGATTCACTTGCTATAAGGTTTATCTTTCTCATTTAACTTGTTAGATTTGAATGTTTATCCTTCAAAAGTGTTTATAACATTTTCATATAACTTTCTTTTAAAATTATTAGAAAAGATAGTTAGTCTCCTAGAGGTGTCAACGGCAACCGATTTACTCAATATTAGGTCTATTTGGATTACACGAACGAATCAAGAAATTATTAACAAAAGTTTTATTGAAATCCCGGGTTGAACCCGGGTTACTAGTAATAATAATAATAATAATAATAATAATAATAATACGACTAATAATATATATAAACAACAAATAAAATTTCAAATGAAAACTATATATAATGTTCAAACGCTTTACCAATTATCATCATAGACTCAGAAGTTATATTTACTATTTAGCAATAAGCTCATAACTTTGGACAAGCAATGATGTTATATGGTTTAAACAATTTAATCCAAGACATGCCTCTATTTTATGGCTTGCATTTCAAGGGGAGCTAATGACTTGGGATAGAATTGCAAAGTGGAATCAAAATGGAAATGTGCAGTGTGGCCTATGCAAGGATGGAATTGAAAGTCATGAGCAATTATTCTGAGTGTAAATTTACTGATCAAATTTGGTCTAGTCTAAGGAATGTTAGTTGGAGATTGAAAGATAGAGAATTCATTACAGGATCTACTTCATGAGATCAACAAGATTAAAGGTCAAAATAACATTGGCAATGTGGTAAATAAACATTTACTTACTGCTGCAGTTTACTATGTTTGGAAAGAAAGGAATAATAGAATTTTTCAAAGGAAGGAAAGGAATGAGGAAGTTGTGTGCAACATTATTAAAAGAAAATGTAAGAGTCAAACTTATGTCTCTCAGAATCAAAAATACTAAAAATGTGATTGGTATTGGAGAGAAGTGGAAGTTGAAATGGGTTAATTTCAGTTTTGTGGCTATTTGATGGTATGGTGATGCTGGTTGATACAACTTCAAGTATGTGTGTGAATTGGAATAGTGAGTTGTGGAAGATAAAACTACTTGGTCCTTTTCTAGCATGCTTGGAGTTGTATTTTGGTTGTTTTAGAAATGGGGAATCTTTTTTTGTATTTTTTGTCCAGGTTGTGTTAGTTTTTAGTATAAC
This sequence comes from Erigeron canadensis, assembly GCF_010389155.1. Classification (NCBI taxonomy): domain Eukaryota; kingdom Viridiplantae; phylum Streptophyta; class Magnoliopsida; order Asterales; family Asteraceae; genus Erigeron; species Erigeron canadensis. The sequence goes on from NC_057766.1 coordinate 34,234,694, forward strand.
AGGTAAATGTTGGTTTGTTGGAAGTTGTTCTTAATGTATTTTGTTTAGTATGGACTTGGTAGTGGCCAAGTGTTTGTTTTTTTTTTTGGTTTATCGTACATAATTTTTGAATATTAATATAATTCACAAGTTAATTGAAAATAAGCTCATGTTATTGTACGTTTTATACGGTATTTGAGTATTTTAATGTTTGTAAGTAAATATTTACTTAGAGCACTTACAGTGCCTTCGGTCTCTCTCGTTCTCCCGCTCGTTCTTGTATCGGGGACGAGTGCACACCTTTAGGCGTGATACGTCCTCCCACTCGTTTTCGGTCTTTCGTTCATCTAGGGACGAGAACTCGTTCACTTTATTATTATTTTTTTCAATGCAATGTAACGGCCGTAAGTTTTGAAATTCAGAAAACTTACACTTTTGGTCCCTCAATGTAACGGCCAGTGTTAAAAAAATTACATTTTTTTGGTCCCTATTTATCATATACATATATAAACCATTTACCTTCTTACTCTCTACTAAAAAACACACACGCTTCTAACACATTCACAAAAGAACCATGGCAAACAACATACCAAACATGACCATTCACAATGCAAAAATAGGCATGCAGGATCACAACATGCTCCACGATGATGCAAATAGATCTACAGCTAACAATGTCATTGACAACTTAACAAAACGACAATCACAACCGAAAATGAATGACTTGAAGCCGCAGAACATGCTTGTAACGCCATCAAAGTTGAGTACATTATTTATCTTTGGCAGCACATAGACTAGCTCAATCATACTATTTTTCAGCTTATCGCTGCTACTACCACTTTAAACGCCACTCTAGACCACATTATTCTGGCAAGGCGCTATCGGTGGTGGTAATCCTGATGATTACCTGATTGACCCCGGGGAGGAGTACGCATCTCCGCAACCCGGCAACGTTGTTGGGTCTCCTGAACCACATCGGTACATTCATCGCAATGAAGGCGACAGTATTGTGGACTCGGACTACTCCAAGTGTTAGTCTTATGTATGCTTTAGACTATGTGTTAGTATTATTAATGTGTTCGTATTATGTATGTTTTATTTTATTGTATTGTATGTTTTTTATTTAATGAAATTTTTAAGTGTGTTTTTATTAAAAAGTTAAAGTTGTATAAGTTGAAGGGTTAAAAAGTGTATAAATAAATAGATGGTAGAATATTAAGTTATAAAAGTAAAAATAAATAAATAGTATATCCTAAACTAGTCTTGGTATTGTGGGTGTTTTGAAGGATTAGTCCTTAATTAATCCTTAGGCTGATGCACAGTTGATGTGATGTTGAAAGAAACTAATTTTTAAAAATGAGTCCAAGGCACTCTGAATGCTCTTATAACTCTATTGGAGTTTTCCAAGCTAGGTATGTACTTACTCAATTAAAAGAAATGTATGACAATTACTTTATACACAACGCACATTTTTCCTTCTATTTAAATAATATCTAACTTCGGGAATAACAAATTGCATAAACAAATGTCGAGTAACATACTTTTGTTTGATTCCTATTTTTGGTAACTTAACCTCTATTTTAGGTAGCTTAATTAACCCTTTTAAGGAAGATAAAAATATAACTATAGTTTCCATTTACTTTCTCATTATATTAATGAGATATTAATGGATTACATGGTAACATTGTAATAAAATAGAAAATGGAAGTACATTATCTGAAACTAGCTAGCACGTTACCCACACAATACAACGATGGTCGTGGCGGCGATGATATGGTGGCGGGGGTGATTATTATTGGTGGTAAATGAAGCTAGCGTTGAGTTGTGTAAATAATTGATGTAAAGGCTTAATGAAAATATTTTAAAGGATAAAGGATTGATAATGTAATTTAATCATTAACGTTAAGGGGATAATGTCGTATAGTAGGTGAATATATTTTAGGGAGTACGAATTGAAAATATTACATATTTTTCAACGTTTGCAAAAATAAAGTGTTTTTTTTCTATAATATAGATAGAATAATTAGATTGGACTAGCCGGAGTGCTATAGTATGTTGAAAAAAACATAAAAAAATATTTAACGTGGAACTGAAATGTTGCTAGCGCCTTGACGGTTTGCTCGTCCGTTTTGTCATCACCAACCGACGACACAAGTAGCGTTTGCCGCTTTGCTAAATCAGTAGTTTCTTTCCTCAATTAACTGAAGAGGCAAAGACGAGCTGAGTGGGTCCCTGCTTCATCAATGCCCTTGTGGAAGGAAAGAAGCGTCATATATGTTATCTCAAGAGACATGGCAATTTCATAGTTGTTGTACGTGTATCTTCAATAAAACTTTCAAGGTGAAAAACGTACATTTGTTGACCTGGTCATATTGGATCATTCGTTTAAGGCAGGACGATATGGAGCATTTTGATTTTTATAAAGTGATATGATATGATCCTGTTATTTTAGTGGGTGTAATTATCTTTTTGTTAACTCTTTTAATTTCTCTGTGTTTTAATTTATTGATCTTTTTAGAAATATATTTGATAGATAATATATACGAGTATATAAATTTAATAAAATGGACAATAGCTAATTAGCTATATATTGGTGGGGTGGATGGAATTGAAACTATAAAAAGAAAGAAAATGCACAATGCAACCATGGGACATACTGGATTGGCGTTTAGGAGTTGGAGGGAGTTGGCAAATTTGTCATTTTTAATGAATCTCTTAAAAGTTGTTGGTCACTTTAAGTATAAACAAAATAAATATATATGACAAAGATGTATACATCTTTTTTAATAATCTCTTAGTTAGAATATAATAAATTCATTTATATGAATTGAAATATACATATGTATATTTGATAAAGCATGAAGGTTGGATTAAGTGGTTAACGTTCTTGTCTCTGGAGACAGAGTTCATGAGTTCTATCATCATCCCTTGTAAGGCCGGAGATTCTTTTTTATTTTTAAAGAGAACCTGAAAGCAGTCTCTCTACACCGTCATGGTAGGGTAAGGTTGTCTACATCTTAACCTCCCGCATATACCGTCGAGGTATTAGGACCCAAAACCCGTAGAAGACGACATTGGGCATTACTTACTTACTATATATATTCGATGCATGTTTGGACGTTTTGGTGTTGATGTCAACTTTGGTATGGACGTATCACGTATGGTAATTGGTTTTCTGAGCATGACAGGAATGAATATAAAGGTGATGATAATGATTCACATGCTTATATTTTATTGTGGATGATATTTGTATCATATTTTTTTATACTTTTATCATTGTTTATAAATATTATTACAGACGGTATATACAGATATGATAAAATAATTAAATAGTGTGGTACTAATATCAATTCTCATACTTTATACTTTATAGTGTAAAAATGAGTCATAAGTGAATATATCTTCATTGATGATGACCATAACCATATACACACATCATCGGCCAGGTGGTTAATATGAAAATGTTTCCCAATTATAAGTTTGTAACAAATTCTGTAGTAGAAGGGTAGTCGTGGCCTCGTGGGGTTTCCTCAATGCAAATATCAGATTTTTTATTATTATTATTTAGGTAAAACTTGAAAATAGTTTTTCTATTTAGGTAGAAGTAACATTGTTTACATCTCATTCAATTTTTCCTTATATACCGTCGATGTATTAAGATCAAAAACTCATGAAATAAGATATTGAATGTTACATTTATACGTTTGAAACCTAACCAAGACAATTTTGAAAAAAGTTATCAAAAAAACTAAAGTTGAACTATAAAAGTCAAAGTATATCACGAAATAAAAAAGTTGTATGTATTTAATATTAGTCATTTCCCAATAGATCTCGGCGAGGCTCATCGATCTTCATCCTCGTCGACGAAACGCCAATGCCACGAAGGTCGTCGTGCTCAGCAACGTCTTGGGTCGTCAATATTTGAATTGAGACAACAGGAATGGTGGAGATGAATGAGTTCTCCTTCATACCTTCATTTATTTATTTCTAAAGGTTGCAAGTTCTCCTTTATTTATTTATTTTTTTCTAAATATGTTATATACTAGTCCTAATACTCGTACGATGTACGGTAACTACATAGATTGTATCATAAAGAAAATTCGAATATGTCGTATACATTATTTGTGGGTATAAAAGAAATTTTTGTTACGATTATCGAAGCTAAATTATAATATACAATAATGATAAATATAATATATAGGATTAACCTTAAATTTTTAGAAGCACGTCAAAATCAGAACTTATAAGCATAATAGATTATGGCAAATAGCCTTATGATTTCATATCGTAAACTTGAATTTTTTAAGTCTTCATAATATAAGTAATAAGAGTTGAAAAATTGAGCAACAAAAAGAGATAATTTATTAATGGGAAAACGATTAATTAAATAAAGTTATAATATTTTTTGTATTAATAAAGCCAAGAGTTAGAGTTTAATTTTAAATCTAATAAGAAAATTGAATTTATATACAACTAAAAAAACTAATTTGAATATATATATATACAATTAAAAAAAAGCTAATTTAACAAAAATAAATAAATTAAAATGACATGTGTCGATCAAGGATTACGCCATGTGTCGTTTCAAGAATATGTCAATCATGTTTTAGTTTATTGGTAGATTATAAATATAGATCTAAGTTATATATTTTTTTTCAACGTTTGAAGGAAGAAGACGATATACAAGGTTTTCATATTTCCGTATTCAGCCTCTAGTAATTCAACTTATCTACTAATGAACTAAAACAGGATTGTAACCCTTATTTAACAACATGTGACACTGTGTTGAAACGACTGTCGTTTAGTCAAATAAATTAAAAATAAGCCAACATATCTACGTTGTTATTAGTTTTTGAGAATATATCTAATTATTATTATACTAGATGTGAGTTATCATGTTTCCTTAATCTATATCTATATGAGATATACATTAAAAAAAAATCTTTTCCACGCTTTCTGTATCTATATCATACTTTTAATTCAATTTTTCCATAACCTTAGTTTTTTACTTTCTTTATCCTTCTCCAACTCTTTCTTTTCCTTATTTTGATTAACAAACCCATATATTATATATATATACTTTCAAGATGTACATTTTTTCCATCAAATTTGAAAAATATTGCTTTCTGGGTTTCACAAAAGTCAAATAATTGATCAATTCGAAAATCATGCTTTTAAGGATTCCAAAGAGATAAATAATCTTAACATATGTTGGTAAAGAATCGTAATATCTGAATGTATGTTTAGTTAAGGCTTAAATTTGTAAACTAGTCCTTGTAAGACCATGAACGCAGTATATATACAAAGAAGTTTTACAATGACTATGAATACTTCGTTATAATTTTTTAATTCCTAATATGTAGTAAGAATGTTGGATGCTATTTTACATTATTAGAAATTTCAATAATGATTGTTTTTGCCTATATATGACATGTACTACGCACATATGAAGAGAAACTACTTATTAAATAACAATATAAAATGGACAACATTAAAACGACATACCTCAAAACAAAGTACAATTGGAATGTGTTTTTACATGGATTCGATGGAATCTACGAGACCGGGCCAGTTGTATTTGGTGAGTGGCGAAGGGGGTCGTCGTGGTGTGGATGATTCGGGAATGTATCGACGGCGGAGATAACTTGGGGTCATGATGTTGATCGCTCGCATATTTCAATGTTATCCCTGTTTGTCAATCTGGGCTTTTTTTTCAATTTTTTCCTTCTTGTTCCATAAATTCTTCACTATAATAGTTATGGGTGCTATTTTCTTTTGATGTTAAAAATTAAAATGAGTTCTTAATTTACAGTAATGTTTTTTCTAATATTTTTTTAATATGTATAATAGTAACTAGATTTTAGACTCGTGACACATGCTTACGATATTATCAATATTGAATTTTCATACATTTAAGTCATAAAAACTTATAATTTTGAAGATATACGGTTTCAAGTGTTATAATTTACAAGTTGTAGTAATACAATAATCACATGTTTGTCACTGTCATTATTAGCTGAGACGTATTGACGAAATTGTTTGTCGTAGTCATTCCACAAGGCACATACTACAATAATTCATCTATTATATAAGTTTTTTTTAAACCAGTTGTGTACATAAATAATGTGATAGTATTATGAAAGATAATTAGGAATTAAAATATAAACATACTTGTGATCTTATACTTGACATTCAAGCATATGTCTTTAATCATGATGCAGACCCATAACACGAATAAGTTTATTTTTAATCATCTGTCCTATAATAATTTGATTTCAATTAGGATTGTTTTCATATTATTTTATAACTATTAGGATTCTTGATTAGATTGACAATAGTAACTTTAAACATTAATACGCAAAACTAATATATAAAAGGGGAAAATTTTGTATTTTTTTTATTGAAAGATAAAATGAATCTTAAATGAAGTTCATATTTATTTTGATCTAGTATTGAAATAACCCTTTGTTGTAATTCGTGATTTGTTTTGTTATTCTATTGTGTTTAGGATAATGATATTGTATATCGTTATCTGTTATTGTGTTTGGGATAAGTATCTAGAGTCATATTGTGTGTATATTAAATATTAATATTTATAATTTATAAAAATATAATCTAATATATTACTAAATTGGACGACATTATCAACATTGTATTAGGATACCAATGTATAACATTTAAAGGTATCAATTTAAAATATCTTCTTATAAGTTAATATTTATCTTTAATCATGTAGACGACATTAATATTATATGTGTAAATCTATATTTATTTATATAATAAAAAGTCAAGAAATTTCAAAATTGAAAATTTAAAAAAATTGAGAGATGTGATTACGCGGATTGTTTATAATATTTTAAAGATAAAATAATTTATTAAATATATAAATTTAAATATAAAAAATGTAAGTAAAAACAAATTAAAAGAAAATACTTCTAGATAATTGAATACATATATTGTTGATCCCTACAAAGAAATATTAAACAATGAGTCCTCCAAAGATATATTTGATTTATAGAAATGGGCCAATGGCACAGTTTGGTTCTAAGTGGGTCGTTTCGTTGTTTAAATATTTAGGTGACCAATTGATGTGCCTCAATTATGATATGCTTTTCTTATTTTTATATAATATTTTAGTGAAACGAAGGACAACCTTACACCTGTATTTTAATTATTTTCTAGTTAAATTTAGAGAAAGATATTATGCGTAAATTTTGATTCATATCAATTTCAGGAAAAATGGTTAAGATAAGATAATCAATAATTTTAATAATGAGATGATAATGAGTTCAAGTACCCCATAAAATAAAGAATACTTAGAAGTTTATGTAATTCATTCTCATTGCAAGGTTGTAACCATTGTTGACGTAATTAAAAGATTAATCAAATAAATAAATGAGTAGGATAATTATATGGAATTTGATGATTTGTTTTACTTAATTTAAAGAAATGATTTGTATTTATAAATTAAGATTCAAAGTACAATTTCTATACATGTAATAACATATAAGCATAATTGTAGAAGCTATATTTACCATTTCTCTTGATTTTATGACATATGAGTTCTACGTGGGAAGAGATTTCCTTAAGTTACTCTAACATCATTATCCTTAATTGAAAATTAAAGGCTAAGATTTAAAAATTATCTTTGAATTTTGTCTTTTAATTTTAATTAAAGATCAAGATTTTTCCAAGTCAAGTTGGGGAAATAATTTGAGAGAATCTCCTCCTTTTTTAAACTCCTTTATTGGTATAAATCCTAATGACTTTATCAGAATAGATTGATGCAACATGTGATGATTAAAAAAGAATAATAGTACTTGGCATACTATATAGATAAATAAAGGCAAATCAGTATATGGTCGGCCCAAGGGCCCAATATAACGTAAATATGTTAAAACTTACATTTATTAGAACATTTCTCTTATATATACATTTGAGTAACGATGCATTCGTCTTTTGACCTTTGGCTTATCTTATTGTCAAAGAATGATCATTCTCTTTCCATAAGGTATCTGGTATTTTATAACTAGAAAATTCTCGTTCGTGTACTTAGTTAAATGCTTTTGTTTAACAATGTAATGAGGGGTAAGCCTTCCATCTACGATCTATGGAAACTATCTTAAGATTCATCATGAGCAGCAGCTGAGGAAGACATGCAGGTTGTTAAAAATAACGCAAATTAAACTCATACGATATTAGAGCTTTATGTTTGATTAAAACAAATCTCCAATCTCATGCAACGTTTTGAGTCAGCTAATAAGTTAATAATGGTTTGTATAGCTCAATGAGATGAATTAAAGACAAATTTGATGTAATATGTGAAAAACCAACTTTGAAACAGAACAAAAAGATAACATGTGTTGCCTAAAATAGTTGCTCAAACTATTTGGAATCAATGAGTTAAAACCAGCCAACAAAAACTGGGAATAGATGAGATCAAAGCAAGAGTAAAAGCACAACACAATTCCCTTATTATTTTTGCTTCAAAATTCCATAATGGAAAACCAGTGCTGAAAGAACCAAAAGACAGCTTGTGTACCAATTTTAGTACTAGCAATTTGCATCCAAATCTTTTACAGAAATAATTATTTGTCAATTCAAATACTTAGAAAACATTTGTTGAAGAACCGAGAGCAGGTCTAGTTGACAACATCCAGAACGAGCTTACGTGACTTCAGAACTGACCACCTCAATCGCCTGTAGTAACCAGCTTGAAGCAATGCCAATGACAGTACAAATATCCACTTAAATCCCATCTGCATCACCAAACAAAGTGATTATACTATTGTAGACAGACAATTTTGATTCAGAGTCAGAAATGGATAAAACCAAGTAGGGTTTGATCTCAACCAGGTGGAATGGTTCCTATCAAATAACTTAGTAAATTGAGAACGAGTAAAAAAAAAGGTTAAAACTTGGGTCAAATGTCTCCTGTTTAATCAAATAACTTGGCCTGTTTCATCCTGTGTCACAAAATGACAGATTTTTACCCAAATGTGTTCGACCTGTTACCCAACCCACACTTCTTGACTCTAGTAAAGCTGTAGAAGGATAATAGAGCAAGTGGCTTTGTCAAGTAAACGGTTGTTCAAAAATAGCTAAACTGTATACAAACTGATTTGAGATAGAATGCTGCTATATTTTATGCACATTAGAAATCAGCCCATTTGACCTCAAAATAAAAAGCATGACTCTCCGATATCTCTAAATTAAAACAAAAACTCGTGAAGGTTATGCGTCTCTTTAGTTTTCTCATAAAATTGTTGGTTAAATGAATTTGTACCAGTTTCCTTTCTTCCATTTCTGGCTCCGCAGCCCAGCTCAAAAAGGAGACAACATCTTTTCCCATCTACAAAAAATAAAATAAAATTGAGCATAAGAACATAAAACAGAAAACAAACTCCACTAGCCTGATCAGTGAAGCAACCAACCTGAGCCTCTGTTGCTGGAGTACCATCTTCATATTCCACAGCACCATCATTAAGCATTTTAGGCATTGCAATAGCTCCCCCGGGAAAGTAAGGATTATAGTGCAGACCTTCCCTAATCTGCAATACATTCATAGATTGGCTCATTACATAGTGCAATATGCAGATTTATGGGAGGTTGCAGAACATTGGGATCTTAAAAGCACAGATAGCAAATAAAAAACCGAAGAACTGCTATTTGATCCTACTGGAACAGATTTGACTTCATGGAAAAAAATTTTAGTTTAGACCTTCGCTGATCTACAATACACGCATAGATTGGCTCATGGTGTATTGCATATGACAAATTAATAAGTTGCAGAGCATTTGCATCTTGAATCAAAGATAGTAAAAATAAAAAACCGACAGCTACTATTTGATTCAATTAGAACATATAATCATATATAACTTCATAAGTACATATGTTTTTTATGTCACAAACTTCTAATTGATCACCATAGTAACAGGTGTCAAAATATGACGGGTGGAGAGCTGATAAAGTATGGTCAGGTCAAACGAGACTGGTCTAGTTGGGTTAGCCTGAACATATTGCCCAATATTTTGTAGGATTTCGATAATAAGATAACAAAAAGTCAAAAAGTATGATAAACAATCATTCTTTTTTAAAATAGATTTATTTACAGTTTCACGGATTTAAAGACATATTAAAAGCCTTTTGACCTGTTTAACCAATTTTACCGACATTCACTTAATTTCCTTTCTAAATTGATCCTTTTTGAAATAAAATGAAACCTTAACTAACCCCTTCATAAGGAAAGGAGTCAGAAAGGACACCTTTAGACATACAGGCCATGGCTTTTTAATAAAAAAAATACTAATTCCTTATGTTGTAAGAATTAAGGTAACCAACGAGTATTAAAAGAGTTGTCTTCAAAATGAACATAAGTACCACCAAACTTCTTGCAACTCCACAAACATCTCTCGTGTAGCATACTAAACCAGAAACTGGCTTTCAAAATACCCTCCAAAAAGCACAAATTCAAGAAGACTTGGAGCTCACTCATGAGAGTGTCTACAAGAATGTGTGTGGCATTCTACTCTAATCAGAATTAAAAGTCTAATATGGTAAAAATTTTAGCAGTCCAGATAAAAAAAAACATGTAGAAAGAGATTCACAACTCACTGAAACACCAGCAGGAGGATCACGATAGCCGGTCAGAAGCGCAAACACGTAGTTCTGTCCATTATGACGAGCCTGAAGAAACATAGTGTAAGAATCTAGCAACACTCCATACGAAAAAATAAACAAATAAAAGCTAATGCAAGAGTTAGAAATTACTTTAGTGATAAGACTCAAATCTGGAGGGTAGGCTCCTCCATTAGCAAACCTAGCAGCTTGTTCATTTGCATAGGGTTGAGGAAAACGATCACTAAGCTTGCCAGGACGTGTGAACATCTCACCCTCATCGTTGGGGCCATCAACCACCTCGATTTCAGCAGCCATTGCCTTTGTTTCTTCTTCTGTATATGCCACACCCACCAGGTCACGGTATGAAACTAAACCCATCGAATGGCAGGATGCACATACTTGTGTGTACACCTGGTGACCACGTCGAATCCTATAGATATATGCAAAAAAATACAAAACGTCAATTGATGAAGAAAAGAATCGTACACATACCCATTGAGCTGCAAACATTTGGTGCTAAGCTTTTAAGTGATATGAAAATTAGTAGATGAGTCGCATTAATTGTCATTTCCAGAGAATAGTAGAAACCACAGTTATTGATTACAAACCGGATTTTCATGTCAAATGGTAATAGAGAAAGTAATACATGTGAGGGGGGTGCTTGGGTGCTTGGATGCGTGTTTTTAAAGTGAATATTTGCTATCTGAAATAAAATGGGTTGTAAGAAATAGTGCATGTAAGTGTTTATGCTGTTGAAAATTGTGATGATCAGAATGTATCTGGCTACATGGAAAATCTACCATTATAAGAAATGAATTGATAAAATAAACAAAAAATAACTTTAAAATGAAAAGAAAGACACAGACGGCTTGTGAAAAAAAAATAAGTCTCTCAAATCTTAAACTAAGCTAAAACAAAGGGCACATAAGCAAATTCAACAAACCCTTGCATAACCAGTTTTATTTATCCAAACCCTAAAATAATCACATCGTGAGAAATAGAACCAAACCAAAAAAAATTATTGCCACTTTGAGTCGCAATAATCAAAATATAAGTTCAGAAACATAAAACCAAACACCCCTTACAATGAGCTACAAACACCTTAACTCATTACTTTTTATCATGTGATCCAGTTATACTTCAATTAAGTTTCAAGTTGACCAATTGGATAGAACAATAGTGCGATGCAGTGCATGACTATAAATTAGAAGAAAAAATCACCACGAGAAATGGTTGAAAAAAAAGAAAAAGAAAAAGACTACTCACGAAGCATGATCATATGAGCTGAGAATGCCTTGGTGAGGCCAAGGATAGCTTGGAGATTCCAAACCATGCTCCGCTTCATCAGCAGCTACAATTGTTGTAAAACTGAGAAGCCCTGAGACACCTGCTCCAAGGAGAGCAATTGCTCTCAGTGATTTTACACCAGCTCCCTCCTGATCTTGCTTTGAAATAAGAGATGACAAAGCTGGAGAGGCCTGGATTTTCAAAAGACACAATGACAGCAATTAGTAATTACAGTATCAGCGTAAAGCAAAGATACAACTGTTAGCCTATACATTTTCCAATCCAACTTGAGTTTCCCTTAGCAAGCAACACTAAACTCGGCCAAAATTTCAGATTTAATGCTTGGGTCACCAAAAGAAGCTGCCGATTCACAAAATCTCACTAAATAATAGCCCAAGATATAACAAGTATACTACAGTTTGCAATTTGGTCACGTAAAATAGGTGGATGTAACACAGAAGTTAGAAACTAGTTGTCAATAAAATAAATAAATAAACATAAGGATTGAATTCCCTACACTCAGCCGAAATCCAAGCTTTCCATTTTAATCATAAACATCATTTCATGAAACACGTGATAAGACTTTGTATAGGATCAGTAATTATTGAGTTTTCCAAATCACCATTTGACAACTAACATTTTCATATTAAGAGTACACATTATTTTCAACACTCAGCCACAGGTGCCAGTGTTAAAAATAACGTTTAATATTCTTATAAGCCAGTTCAAGTAAATTCGGCTAGTAATTAAATACTTACAGCGGAATGAGAGTGAAGCCTGCCCCTCAGCAAGTGGTAAATTCCCCTACCACCAGCCATTGAACCTAACTTCCTGTAAATCCAATTATCAGAATTTGATGATACTTCAATAGAAAAGAACCCAGCTACAACTACCATTACCAACCTTATCTATACAGTGTACTATTATATATAGCATATAACCAGCTTTAAGATAAGACAGCGCCAATATAAATTTCGCCACATTATCCATCCTTTCCCCGCCCAGTAAAAAAGTGACACATCACCCTTCCCTTCCACCACCAACTACTGGTGGCTGATGACGAAACTGTTTCTATAAATAAATTTGCTAACTTGACGTAACTTTATATACTAAATAATTGATAAACTACCTAAAACTATCTGCCTTCAATGCATAAAACAGATGCTACATGGTGATTCATCCCCTGGCAGCCACCAAATGATAGAACTTTTTTTTATAAAAATAATTCGATACTTCATTTCGTTAGAAATAAATACAGAGGTTGTTTGGACTTTAAAGGAGCTTAATTTTATGCTTATTATCTTATATGACAATTCTTAATAAGCTCAAAACATCGATTAAACTTATTGGCTAATTTCCCCGCACGACAATACTAATAAACTAACCCAAATATGTTTATCCGAACACTAAAAGGCACTTATAGCTTTTTAAAAAATAAGCTTGATCCATAAGCCACAAACTACCATCATAATTATCCGAAACATCGCTCGGGTATTATGCCAGTATATAAAGCCAAATTTTTTTCCAAAAACAAACATTTATTTCTCTCCGGATCTCAAATCAGCTTCAAAACATATATTTTGAAACAAAATCAATATTAATTTTCAAATTCAGATAGCACCGAGCTTCACATAAGTAATCTTACAAATCATTAATTTTTATAAAACTAAATATTTATTACGAAATGAATAATATATAGTTATATATCATAGTAACAAAACAAATAGAAATAATAATTGAATTGAGATCACAATAAAATACCAGATTTCAGATATTTGATGGAATATTAAGAGATGTTATTATTAATCAATGAAAAGTCAATATATAAATATATATATACGATGCATTTGAGATAAGCGATCAGACCCTAGCTAGATGGTATATATGAGATTGAAAGGTACTTACAGAAAGTCGTTGGGCAAAGATTGGTCGAAAACGGCGGCGTTTAGCCGGTGTAAATTGATGGATCAAGGAATGAATACTGGAGAGAAGATTGAAATGAAATGAAATGAAAGGTAAATAAAAGACGAACGAAATATCAGATCTTCACAATATCGTGTACCTCCTTGTACCATGAGTGAAGAGATTTGTGTGGGCTAGTTAAATTTCAGGTGTTGGGCCAACAGATCCATAACATTTACGAAACTATTGGGCTTTTTATTAATGCTTTTGTGAATCGGGATTTCGGGAATCTATTGTTTAAGGTAAAAAGGTTTTTTTTTTTTTTTCCCTGTATCTAATAACCATCTTCATCTAACCAATGTAGTAATGTGTAAAAATATTCACATTTGAATCTTATTAGGTAAATATTTTAAGGATGACTGCAAACAATATATAAAGATGATTACGGAAATATCCCGGTTTAAAACATATACATTTGAGTTAACTATTTATCTTCGTACGAGTAACCTGAATAAAAAAAAAAACTCCGTTTGTTTACTAGTTTAATGTTTTATTGTCAAAAACTTTAGCGCATCTACTTTAAATCGATTTGTTAGTTTGTCTTCAGCATGTTTGGGCAACTCGCTTACAAATAGAAAGTATATACACAAGATTAAAAATGAACGGGTAAGTTAAAACTGAAGACAAGGATTAGTATATGACAAAACAATGTTGAAACATGAAATAATTTATTAAGCATGCAACATTTTAAGCCTTATTATTAAGCAATAATTTTATGTAGAAAGCTTTTCTCAATGCTATTTTTTAAACTCGTAATGTTTTAAGAGAGGCTAAACACTATAAGCTTATAGGAGAAAGTTAATATGTTTTGAAGTATTATACAGTGCATAATATAAAGGATTTTAACATGTTAAGTGATGTACAATTAACGATGATAGTAGAGATTATTACCTTATCATTAAGATTGATATTTGATAATAGCTAAATAAATTAAAGACGCATTAAAAATAGGGAAAAACCAAAATGTTGTTAGAAGCAGGATAGAATCATGCTTCTCCCTCATAAACTCCTTCTGAAAATCACATATTTGAATATAAAATCTCTTCTATGAAAATCATAGTAGAAGCATGCTGCTATAATATAAATGATGTTTTAAGTATTGTACAATGCATAATATAAAGGATGTTAACATGTTAAGTGATGTACAATTAACGAAGATAGTAAAGATTATTACCTTATCATTATGATTGATATTGTTGATATTTGATAATAGCTAGATAAATTAAAGACGTATTAAAATTAGGGAAAAACAAAAAAGGTTGGAATCATGTTTTTCCTTTACAAATTTCTCCTGAAAATCATATGTTTGAAAAAAAAAAAATCTCTCCCTTGAAAATCATGGCAAAAGCTAACATAAAGATCCTTTAAAGTTATTTATATCTTTATTGGTAAAGTGGATGATCTTAACCCTTGAATTAAAATCAAAGGTAAGATTTAAAGATGATTTTTAAATCTTGACCTGATTAAAAATCAAAATACAACTTTATTAATAAAGTTGAAAATCTAATAAATTTGAAAATAAATTTAGAGGATGCTATCCAAAGCTAACCTAATTAAAAATATATTTCATTTCCAAAAAAAATACATATAACAACTAACTTTCACTGTACAAATTTAACGACTGCATTCCAGTCGCAATTTCTTCACTTTGATACACAGCACATCACCCACCCACCGGAAGTAACAAAACCCGCCCACCGGAATCACATTTTCCACTTTTCTCTGGATCACAATTCCACTCAACACTTTCATGCTCACACCCTGACAAACAAAAAATGGACATACTATTCGCTCAGATCCAAGCAGATCTCCGATCCAACGACGCTCTCCGTCAATCCGGCGCTTTACTTCAAGCTCTCCAACAATCCGCCGCCGGCCGTGACATCTCCGTCATCGCCAAATCCGCCGTCGAAGAAATCGTCGCGTCTCCAGCTTCGGCCGTCTCCAAAAAACTCGCCTTTGACCTTATCCGATCCACTCGTTTGACTACTGATCTATGGGAGATCGTCTGTACCGGAATTCATAACGATCTGGACTTTCCGGACCCTGACGTCACTGCTGCTGCTGTCTCGATCCTTGCTGCGATTCCTTCGTATCGGTTAGGCAAGTTTGTTACTGATAGTAATAAGGAAATTTCTAATTGTTTTGATTCCACTAGTGATAATTTACGGTTTTCGATTACCGAGACTTTAGGATGTATTTTAGCACGTGATGATTTGGTTACATTGTGTGAGAATAATGTTAGTTTGTTGGACAAAGTGTCGAATTGGTGGAATAGGATTGGGATGAATATGCTCGATAAAGCGGATAACGTGTCGAGAGTTGCTTTTGAATCGGTTGGGAGGTTGTTTCAGGAGTTTGAGTCGAAAAGAATGAGTAGGTTGGCTGGTGATAAGTTAGTTGATAGTGAGAATTCTGTTGCCATTAGGTCGAACTGGGTTTCGTCAATGGTGGAGTTTGTTTGGAAGAAAAGGAATGCTTTGATGGCAAGGTCGTTGGTGCTTCCTGTTGAGAGTTTTAGGGCGAGTGTTTATCCGCTTGTTTATGCAGTTAAATCTGTTGCTTCGGGTTCTTTCGAGGCTTTTCAGAAGCTTTCGAGGTCCAAAAAAACTTACGAGGGAAGTTTGGATTCGAGTAAGGCAGAGAGGTTTGTGGGTGTGTCGGATGTGGTTACGCATTTGGCACCCTTTTTGGCATCTTCGTTAGATCCTGCATTGATTTTTGAGGTAGGGATTAATATGTTGTATTTGGCTGATGTTCCTGGTGGTAAGCCTGAGTGGGCTTCAGCTTCGATTATTGCAATTCTTACACTTTGGGATAGACAAGAGTTTTCATCTGCTAGAGAGAGTATAGTTCGAGCTGTTGTTACGAATCTTCATCTTCTTGATCTTAGTATGCAGGTTTGTTTAACCACTTTTAAGCACTCTTTATTAAAATATCTTGAGATATGTAACATTTTATTTGTTTACATTAGTAATAATTAGTCACTAATTGCTGCAGTATGCATACAACACCATAGGTCATGTTTTGATGGTTTTACTGCCAGGTATATAATATGATGGGATTTAGGCCTTTTTGTTTATAATATAATAATTTTAAGAGAACAAGAGTATAAAGTAAAACGATTGTTCATTCTCAGTGTTACATACCTTAAATTCTTAAAAAATGTTACCCC
The DNA here is from genome assembly GCF_010389155.1 of Erigeron canadensis. Lineage (NCBI taxonomy): Eukaryota > Viridiplantae > Streptophyta > Magnoliopsida > Asterales > Asteraceae > Erigeron > Erigeron canadensis. Next base: position 34,251,717 of record NC_057766.1, read on the forward strand.
GCTATGTGCAGAATACATTTTTATCCAGATTATCAGTCCCTAGGTCCTCAAACCACCTAGTTCTATATTACTTGACTATTTGCTATATCGTTTGGATCTTCCAGAATAGTTACATGTACTACATTGAATTCTCTTAAAATTAATTTTAAGTTTATTAGTATAGGGGTGAGTTATTTTGAGAACTTCTAAAAAAAAGAACTCAAGAGTCAAGAACCATTCTGGACCACACATTCTTTTTCTCTTTCTCTCTCTTCAATTAAATAATAAAATTCACCCAAATCATTCAAAATGTTCTAACTCACAAACCGTAAATCGTTAGACAAAACAAAAATATGGGTAGTCTTAAAATTTCATCCTCTTTCATTAGAGATCCAATTCGATATACTTTTAACGACTTTTTAATTTTCGTTTTCTTTTTGGTAGTTACACATAACTTACACATGTGTAGGTTGAACAAAAATTATGATTCGGAACGGGCTTCGCCCTTAAGGATATTCATAAACCAAAGCTAGTGGGGTTGATAGGTCATAGAGGGTGATAGGTCATAGAGGGTGATAAGTCATAGGGGGTGACCAGTGAGGGGTGATCTACCTAACGGGCTCCGCCCTTAGCCGCTATTCCTCCGCCATGGACTGACGGGCTCCGTCCTTGGCTACCATGGCTCTGCCATGGATTGACAGGATCCACCCTTGACCTTCATTGTTGTGTACATATGTTCATTTACTAATTTACGTGTGAAAACAATGATCTTACACATGTGTAGGATGAACCTACACATGTGTAGGATGAACGCGATGGGGAAAAAAAACGAAAATTAAAAAGTCGTCAAAATTATATTGAATTGGATCTCTAATGAAAGATGACGAAATTTTAAGACTACCCATGCTTTTTGTTTCGTCTAACGATTTACGGTTTGTGGGATAAAGCATTTTAAATGATTTGGGTGAATTTTCTTATTTAATGGAAGCGAGAGAAAATATAAGAAAATGAGTGGTCCAGAATTGTTCTCGCTTTCTTTTTTATTTGTGGGTTCTCAAATAACCCTTTCTCTATTTAGTATACCCTTGAAAGATAATTAACTATAAAAAACATAAAGTGCACGTTCTTTTGCATTCAATTAGTAATGATATAAATCATCATATGTCACACTGTAGGATAGTTGAGAGAATTAACCACCACACAACATCGTCAGTTGTATTTCTTTGTATCAATCCTTGGTGAAAAGTCAAGTTTATCATTTTCTTTTTTCTGGATGGAGGCTTACCGAGAATCATGTTTAATCCTTAGCAGTCACGCATATTAAATCACCCACACTTTTTTCGATTCATCTTCTTATTGGCTATAGTAAACAGTCATCCAACTTTTGTTGTCTCTCTCTGTTAAAGATCCAGCAAGATTGATTTTCATCTATCTTATCAACCTACTAGATTTTCTCATTGGGACCATACCATCCTCCAACTCTTGTTGGCTCTTACTGTCAAAGATCGACCAAAGATTACCTCGATTGGGCCGTCAAATTCACTTATTGTGAAGTGCCTGGCACTGCTATCAGTCTGAAACTTTCTCCTTACTCTTAGCAGATATTAGAACTACAACATGCAACTCAAGGTTTGTGCAAAATGCTTATGGTGATTGGGTCTTTTTGAGAAGAGTTATGGAGAGGTGAACTCTTTGTTGTAGTTGAACTCTGAGCTGTAATTGCTATAGGATAATTTAAACTAGACTTGGTAAGCGTTTCCAGTTACCAAATAAAGTGAATCTAGTATCCGTTATAGCTGTCTTGCACTCTTCCGCGGAAGTTAATAGCACTCGGTGGTCTCTAAAGTTCCTTACTAAACCTTTGATATATATATATATATCATTTAATTAAATGCAACATAACATACATAGTTGGATTGTTATTTGCCTCCCGCACCTGCATTTGTTGTAGTACAATCAAGTCAGTTTTGTTTGTCGTCATGATGAATGTTAACCACAAGCTAACCCTATCCATGGGAGTTGATTGATTTATAGATCTAACCTACACATTATATCATGAGTAGTTAAAAGTTAAAAGAAATAGCTTTGGTGATTCTTGTAATAATTTTTTAAAAGTTTATATTTTTTAGGTTTCATTATTTAAGAGGCTGCTTCTTATGGTGAGAAACTTAAGGGCAGAATCAGACCGCATGCATGCATTAGCTTGCATCTGTCGTACAGCTCTTTGTGTTGATCTTTTTGCGAAAGAAAGCGTTCGGAGAGGCCAGAAACCCCTTCCTGGAACAGACATTGCATCGCTTTTTGAGGATGTCAGAATCAGAGATGACCTCAACACTGTCACAAGCAAAAGTTTATTCAGAGAAGAATTGGTGGCCACTTTGGTAGAAAGTTGCTTCCAGCTGTCCCTACCGTTGCCTGAACAAAAAAATTCGGCAGGTATGGAGAGTCGAGTGATTGGAGCATTGGCTTATGGAACCGGGTATGGTGCATTAAATTGGACTGAGCCAGCTTTGGAAGTGGTTGAAGTGTGTCGACCTTGTGTAAAATGGGATTGTGAGGGTCGAACATATGCTGTTGATTGTTACTTGAAGTTACTAGTCAGGCTTTGCCATATTTTTGATACCAGGGGAGGGGTCAAAAGAGTTAAAGATGGAGCATCCCAAGATCAGATTTTAAATGAAACACGGTTACAAAATTTGCAACGGCAACTTGTGAATGATCTCCTTGAGGTTCGTAGACGTTTGAATCATATAAAATTAAATATGATGGCATGGCTAATTTTCTTTTTAATAAACCTTGGATTACGTACTCTATCTTTTTACTTAAAATTTTTAATGTCTATGTGGGCAGGTAAACACTCCTAGAATTGCTGCCCGTCTAGTTTGGGCAATTTCAGAACACATTGATTTAGAAGGTTTGGATCCTCTTCTTGCCGATGACCCAGATGATGCACTGAACATTATTATATCAAAAATTCATAAAATCTTATTCAATGCTGACTCATCCGCAACTGAAACAAATAAGTTGCAAGATATTCAAGCAGTTCTTTTATGTGCTCAAAGGTTGGGATCACGTAACGCTAGGGCTGGGCAGTTGCTAACTAAAGAGCTAGAAGAGTTCAGAGCTGATCCTTTGACTGATTCTGTTAACAAACATCAGGCTCGCATGATATTGCAAAGAATCAAATATGTTTCTAGTCATTCTGATGACAAGTGAGCATCTAATTCTAATTTACAGAGTTTTCTGATACCATACAATCCATACATGTTGACTTATGAGCCATGCCATTTTTTAATCTTTGAGACTTGATTTACTTTCACATAGCCTTAAGTTTGACTCCTGTAAGTTAGCCTGACACTACTTACCAGTCACAAAATAAGACATGCGAAAATAAAAGAAAGAAATAAACATTTCCTTTTGGGTTGTCCGAAAAACTGCAAAGTTTCTATATGGATTCATAAGCAAATTTACGTATTTACCCATGAACATGTATTGCAAGATCTTGGTAGTTATTGTCATCCACCAACATTTTTAATATTGTCTTGGCAATGTGCATTTTAGGTATTTAATATGTGCCAATCCAATTTTTGCAGTTTTTTATATTATGGCACACTTTTGTCACAGGTGGGCTGGTGTTAGTGAAACAAGAGGAGACTACCCATTTAGTCATCACAAACTAACTGTTCAGTTTTATGAAGCCTCAGCAGCCCAGGACCGAAAGTTGGAAGGGTTAGTTCACAAGGCTATCTTAGAACTATGGAGACCCGAACCTAGTGAGTTAACTTTATTGTTGGCAAAAAGAGCTGATACTACTTCACTTAAGGTTCCTCCAAGTGCTCATACGTTAACTGGTAGTAGTGATCCCTGCTATGTTGAAGCATACCACTTGTCTGATCCGAATGATGGAAGAATCACGCTTCATCTGAAGGTAAACTCAACTCCTAGTTAGCATCGATGCATCTAATAGCTTTGGCCAGATAGCCTCATTGTGAAATTGTTCCTCCGTCTAGACGTTTAGACACATTACTACATTAGCAACAACAAATCTTTGTAATGGAATTTTTAATACTTTATAGTTCTTATAAGATAAATATATACTTAAGCTTTGACAACATGTCGCAGGTTTTAAATTTGACCGAAATGGAACTTAAACGAGTGGATATTCGTGTTGGCTTGTCTGGTGCTTCATATTTTATGGATGGATCTCCCCAAGCAGTTAGGCAATTGCGTGATCTAAACTCTCAGGTTCGTTGATGGACAATTAAATCAAAGGATGCTTGATTCATTAAGGATCCTTCCCGTGATTTAATGCTTACATTTTCTTGAGTTTATTTTAAACATAGTGCACATTTATGGATGCAGGAACCTGTATTATGTAGTGTGACTTTGGGTGTCTCCCACTTTGAACGGTGTGCTCTTTGGGTTCAAGTTTTGTACTACCCGTTTGCTGGAAATGATATTCCAGGAAATGAAGGGGATTATGCAGAGGAAGATCAACAAATCATCAGGCAGAAAAGAAGCTTAAAGCCAGAATTAGGAGATCCTGTAATTATGAGATGCCAACCTTACAAGATTCCACTAACAGAGCTTCTAATGCCCCATAAAATATCACCCGTGGAGTATTTTCGCCTCTGGCCTAGTTTACCTGCTATGGTGGAGTTCACGGGTACTTATACGTATGAAGGTAGTGGCTTTAAGGCTACTGCTGCTCAGCAATATGGTTCCTCCCCTTTCTTGAGTGGACTCAGATCGCTATCTGCCAAACCTTTTCATAGGGTTTGCTCTCACATTATCCGCACCGTAGCTGGGTTCCAGGCAAGTTTTTTTTGGTCATTATATATACTTGTAGTTGCACAATTATCAGTTAGCCAGATAAAACAGAAGGGCTGGGCCAAATAGGTACTGGTTTTTCACTTTGTGTATTTAAACAAAACCGATGCCCAGTCGGGTTAAAATCCAAGTTTGTACTTGTGTACAGCTATCTCGGGAAGCTAAGGAAGAGCTAAAAGCTTTTCTTGAGTCAAATCTAAAGGGAAAGTTATGTTCAAAGTAATTGTGTAATAAAAAGTGCTCATTATTATGGGCTTCTTCTCAACTCTTCCTCCTCCCCCTCAAAATCTGTTGTTTTTCTTTCACGTACTTCAATAAAATCAATTTTATATCTATGTTAAACTAAGTTATCGGTTGTGCGGGAAGTTTTTTAAAGATTGCTCTTCTCATACATCTCTTTTGGATATACTTATTATGAACAGCTATGCTATGCTGCCAAAACATGGCATGGAGGCTTCTTGGGGATGATGATATTTGGTGCTAGTGAAGTAAGCAGAAATGTAGATCTGGGAGATGAAACCACAGCTATGATATGCAAATTCGTTGTTAGAGCATCAGATGCAGCAATAATAAAAGAAGTTGGGTCAGATCTACAGTCTTGGTGTGATGATCTCACAGATGGTGGTGTGGAGTACATGCCCGAAGATGAAATGAAGGAGGCTGCTGCTGAACGGCTAAAATTATCCATGGAACGAATAGCTTTGCTAAAGGCGGCTCAGCCGCCACCTAAATCCCCAAAAGTTGAAGAGACAATAGATGATGAAGTGGATGACAGTGATGACGATGATAAGGAAAAGAAAGAAAACGGGGAAGATGGGAAGAAGAAACACAAGGGTCCTACAACTTTATTCGAGTTGACACCGGAGGAGGTTGAGCATCGTGCTCTTCAAAGTGCTATTTTACAGGAATGGCATGCACTATGTAAAGACAGAAATACCAAGGCTAAGTAGGTTTTTTGGATGGAAATTTTGCACAGCTTTTTAAAAAGAACCCCTCTGTGGCTGCGGGGGTTGGTTTGTATTCGTGGCTTCGTAGTACATACACTAGTGTTTTCATGTTTTTGTTTACTATGTGTTGTATTTTATTTTATTTTTCCATTCAACAATTGGTCGTCTTTTTTCGAGCATATAGTAATTGATTTGTTTTCTTTTTGTGTGGAGAATTTAAACAAACGGATATAATTCTTATGATTTCTACTCATTCTAGCCCGTTTATAACTGTTCTTGTAACTACATTTGAATTAAAACCCGTTTTCCAAAATTTGGGAAGACAGTTTCGAGATGCCAGCAGAGTTCTATCACTAAAACAAGTACTAAATATCGGAATGCATATATTAGCTGCAGTATAATAATATTTCATGAGTTGGTATTACCCAAGTCTTTAACAGTGGTAAGAGGTTGATTATGAACCATAATACCATATGATCATTGAATTACGCAACTTGTATCCCGACCATTTATTTTCGGTATCTCGATCAGGACAATTTGCAGCGATAGTCGCTGCAAAAAGTAGAGCCACGTCAGCAATCCACTAACCACCACCATAATGGCAATGACCTTTGACCAAAGAAATAACAGTGCTTGTCGCTGCAAAAGGTTGAGGGGGCCCAAAATTCGAATAAAACCACCGTCTCCTTCCTTCTTTCATTATCATAAAAATATATATATATATATATATATCATCTTTTTTTCTTCATCTTTTCAATCCGGCCATACCATATATCTTCCCCTATATGTTCTTGTGATATTCAAAGAGATTTATTTTGGTCAGTAACGTTCAGAATTGTGTTAAGAAATTAAGAAAGAGAGATAATTGTTTTTGATTGATAAATGTTTGGAAGAGAGATATAGAAACTATTGTTTGAATAAAAAGTGTTCAATATTTGTAAGAAAGGAGAGTTACAGAAAGAAAGAACTTGAATTTTGAGAAAGTAAGAAACAGAATAAACTTTTGAGAGAGTTTCACTATGAGTGTGTAGGTATAAGATAACGTGTTTGAATTGATAAAGTACACCCGTCCAAAGCGTGTTTCAAAATGCATAACGCTTAAGAAGTATGTGGGTCTCGATTGAGTTGTCAACTTGAGAGTGCACTGTGCTGTTGTCTAGTCAATATATTTGCAGCGACTTACTGTATGACTTACTGTAAATGACTATTTGCAGCGATAGTCGCTGAAAAAGTCTAGTCGAGATATCAGACGCCCTTGCTTGAAGTTGTCTTTATCAAAAAAACTCAAAACCAAAAAACCCAGCAATATGGTACAGTAACATAGGGTTTCAAAATTACTCCAAAATTGCAATTGCACTCATCCCTTGTAAAATAAAAGAAAAAGTAATGAGTAAAAAACCCTAAAAGTAAGTGAACTAGAAATGTCAGACAACATTCCTTGGGAACTGCAAGTTGAAATAATCAAAAGGTTCCTACTGTAAAAGCATTGATTAGATTGAGGTCAGTTTCAAAACAATGGAAGTTAGTCATAGATAGTCCAAGGTTTGCTGTTGATTACTGAGTACGTCACTCGCAGCCTCACCGTTTGCTAATAAGGTACCTTCCTTTTAAAAAAGATGAAAAACTTCCAGATGATTGTATGTATCATTTGCTGCATTATTGTACTTTTATGGGTAGATACAACTACAGACATGTTTTGGTTGCTGATGATGATACTTTGTGGACCCGAATCAACCCCTACAAATTATAATCATAGCCCTTTAATGTCCTATTGGCTTGAACCGTATTCAACGTAGAAAATCAAAACTAAAAACCATTGGTTTTCTCGATTTATTTTGTTTATATAGTATTTTTTTTGTTTTGTTTTCGTTTCAGTTTTTGACGACCCTTATGGCCTTATGCCTAGAATGGATATAGTTGTTATTGTTGTGCAATAGATATATAAAGCTTGAGTAGTCAATTGAACGGTTCAACAAACCAAACTGGTCAAAATTATCGATTTTTTAAAACAGCAATTCTCAAAAGATTATTTTGGATTTTTTTTCTTTTATAACGTAGTTTAGCACGGTGAAGAGGAGTATTTTCGGTGACCCTGATAGATTCTTTTGCGTGAAATGAATTGTAGGCAAATTAATGATTAATAAAACAACTATTAAAGTAAAACAAATAAGACAAGATCTTAACTCTTAAATCATGATTAAAATGATGCACAAATTTTCACGAAGCAATTTATATACGATGATTTTTACGATGCAAAACCCATTGTTTCATAACATCGAAATTTGGACATAACAAAAAACAAATTTAATTCATAAACGTATCCCACTAAAGTAATCTAACCAAGAGTCTTGGCTTAAAAGCCTAATATTAGCAAGATTTCACATGTACTAATTCATGTACTCAAACAGGATTTAGTAACCTCTGTTGCATACGTGCCTCAGGTTGACAAACAAAAAGAGAGATATGCCTAAACGATGGAAAGTTTTATATCTAATGAAATGCATTCTAGCTTGTTTTTCACAAGTTGAACTTCTGCGGAACACCATCGAAGTCATCGAAGTCAAATCGTTGTCGCTCTTTCCCAACCTAAAGATATATAAACCATTAGGCTACGGTTCAAAACACTTCATTCTAACAAAAACAAAAGCTACAATTATAGCACTATTCTTAAAGACACCAACGTGGATGAGTCAGTCGGGTTGGGTTGATCCTGAGAAACTTTTTGTCCAAGATTTGTGTTTTTTTAATATATAATTAACTGGTCAAATTTGGTTAAAATTATACTCCTGTTATTTGACAATCTAACCTTTCATATAAAAATACTTGGAAGGTTCTGTGCATTTAAAATAAACTTCTGGACTCTGGCAACTTTCCACCAATTTGACAGGTTCCCTATTAATCTATAAATTACTAAACCCAATTGACCTGTTAGATATCCAAGACCCAAATCCACCAATTCGAAATGGGCTGGCATTGTGTTGCCAATGTAGCCATTATGTTCACCACATGATGGAAAAAGGTCATTGTGATAGGGATCAAGAAGTTATACCTTGGACAGATAAAGGGGGTCACACGACATAGACTCGTCATTTGTTGTCAGCTTCTTTGACAGTTTCATGATTCTGTAACAGTCGAAATAACAAAGATCCCAAGATTATTTACCAGCAAAATGCAAGAAAGATCATAAAGGAGGCCAAAAAACAAAAAAAAAAAAAAGGGAACCAGAAACTGATCAGTCCTTTCATAAAAAAATATCAAGAGAATTACGTCTCATTCAACCTATATCATTCAGTGCAGTAGTTTCAGAACATATTTGTTTGAATAAATAAATAGTGCATGATTATAAGTCTTTGCGGCGTAAATATCATACCTTTGGATTGAAGAATCGATATGCTCGATCATCTCACATGTTTTATATTCTTCAGGATCCTCAAGAAATCTAACCATTCCATCCTTCTGGTTAATAGTTGCAAAGATCTCACCATCCTCAATCTTTCGAAAAAAATGTAAATGCAAAAATGTAAGAAAAACCCAGAACTTTACACAAAAAAAATTGCTTTAAATTTACCAAAAGAGTTTTTCATAGACTAGTTACCATTTGAAGTACATGCATTTCAGCCTCCTTAGGGGTTTTAATTTGCGCAGTATTGGCTATGTCTTCAAGGGATAAAGTCAAATATGTTTGGGTCAACCTTTGAATGTTCCGCTTGTACATAGATGACACAACCTGCTTTACCAATCCAAGATTGTTTCCCTGTGACGGAAATATTGTAAAAAAAAATAAATTAGATCTGTTCTATGTTTCCCAGCTTAAACTACAAAAGTAGTACAACCAAACTATAATTTGAAGTACAGGAGAGCGGCAAAAGTAGTCTAAAACAACAAACTAAGCTGACCCGAGACTAAACTTAAAACGAACCGGTACCAGCTATATCTGGTTTGTTTCTCGGCTCTTGAGATTTTAAAATCTTGTTCTCATTTAAATACGTTTCAATTTCAATTCATGGCTTGGTCCAGTCTGATCTGCAACCAAACTGGTTTGTCTATAATGTTCGCTTTTCACGCTTCAAAGTTCAAACAGTGTTGCTCTATATGTAAAAATTAAAAACTTCAACCGTTCAATGACAAGTTCAAATTTGGTATTTGTCTGGTCCTGACCGACCTAATTCTAAACCGTAACTGAGCTTGCTTCCACCAATCCGATTCCCCCATTTTATATTAAATTTAGCAGTTTAGGCCAATGCAGCACATCGTAATTTGTAGTATACTAAGGAACTCACATTCTCAAACTTCTCGTGGTTTGCTTGGACAAATGCCTCGAGTTCTGAAACATCTCCTATGGTATAAATATTCGCCACCTCGATGTACGTCTACTTGGAACAAAAAAAATAATGTCTAGAGATTAGAAGTGCATTTTGATGATAAGGCAGCTCTCGATGTTATTAAATATCAGAAAGCAGCTGCTTTAGTCAACATATTCATATGATAGAAAAAAAAATATTGACAAAACTTCTTTTATAGAGATATTAGAAGTTACCACACAATAGCCCTTTAAACTCCTTTGAGCAACTGATGATGTATACTTTGGAAGACTGGGAGAAAACTGCATTAAGTGACAAACTCCACTTGGTCACAAAAGAGTTTTAGGTTGGTAATAAACACCCCATCCAAGTGGATAGCAACGAATTCTAACTTGTCAGTGAAACTTTGAATTATAACAAAATGTCAAAACATGAATACAGCTAGGTCACTTAATACAACAATCACTGTATATTCGTTCAGTTTAAAACTTTCAAGTTTCAACCCACGCAACATTAATCAATTTGATTTCTAAATAAACTTAGATCTTTACAATTTACATAACACATATAGCATGAAATTCCTTGATTGCAGGTTGGATAACTGGCCAAAAGGGTAATCCTGTATGAGCAGAAATAAGTCAAACCGGATTGATAAATACTACTAATTTCTAGAGCTTTTATTCTATTAATAATCTGTGTGCCAATGAGATTAACATTACTTAGTCTTTCAATAATTATATCACTTGAAATCAAACTATTCGGGGGTTTTACAAATTAAAGAACCGCTTTTAGACAATTTTGCAACTTCCCCCTTTCACCTAAACATCTTGAATTTAGCAGTTTGACTGGTTAGAGATCAAATCAAACACAACCAGAATTCAGCTATTCGCACGTATACAAGTCAAAAACGTCACCTCTACAGTCTCACTCTCAATATGATACCCCCAGAAGAATATACATGTTAGAAAGACCAACTAACAAGCACAGCTATATCATTCATGACAGACACATGTCGCACATAACACACACCTGGCGAAGGTGAATGAGTGAAACCAGTATGTATTTCTTGTATGCTTCAACAGCTATGGCATTCATGACATTCATAGGCGCAGTTGCCACCTGAAGGAAAGATAAGCAGAAAAAACAAACAAGTCAGACAAGTACTTAATTATGCATAGAGAGTAATATGTAGAATAGATAAAGTTAATAAAAGACGCAAGCCAATAACAAAATGACATACATTGTGGAAGAGCTCCAATGCTTTAGCGAACCGTTTCTGTCCAATGCAAATCATACCCCTAGCATATAACCAAATTCAACAATGTTCATTAATATTCATCAATTCACATCATATCAGTTAACACTTAATACATGAAGATCTAGACAGTATGCTCTTAAAGTTTCCGAAATAGTAACTACATACAAAGTAATTAAAACAACTTACCCATAGTAGCAGTATAGGAAAAAGTCCCTAGGTCGATCAACTTCACAGATATCATCCTCAATTAAGCTATAACCAGTTTTATAACACTTGGCCAACAGGCAAACTTGGAGAAAGTCTGGATGTAGAGGAGTTAAATGTTCAGAGGACGGTTGAATCTTACGAATAGCAGTCAGCAGAGGAGCCACAGCTCTCATGGGAGCACCAAAACGCATCACTTGTTCATGTAGTCTTTTACAAACATGTATAACTGTACAATAGTGGTAAACAAGTTACTACGATGTATAAGAGAATGTCAACTACAATGCATCAATAGGGCTAATATGTAGAAATGTACATTTTTCAGGCACCAAACGTATCTGCTCAACACTGCACACATCAATAAATCTGACAACTGAGAGAACTAGTTCATTTGCTTGTGTTTCGGGAACTGGACCTGATATACATGCCTCCCTGTCATATAACAGACATGAATCAATAAAAAATTTCCCATGAAAAAAATTTGTTAGAATGTACCACCGAAATACTGTTCAATTTAATCTACTATACTGATTTCAATAGCTTGAAGTTCAAAAACAACTTCCAACAGTTTCACAAATTGTTCAATGTCATGTTATGAGACATGCTCATACTGGACACAGAACAACGTCATACTATTCACGGTTCAAACATTAGTTATACTCCCTCAAAAAAAAACCCCAAAAAATCAACACTTTATACTGGCAAAACTTCATCAAAACTCAAAACCGCAATTATCCAAAGTCATTCGAGACTTCACCGGATATAAAAAGTAATATAAAGACTTATAAAACGTATAAATCACTATCTCAGTGATTCAGTTCTATAACAACAATTAACACGATACCGAAAGTAACATAAACAAAAAAAAAAGTAAAAACTAAAAGCAGCCATCAAAAGATGCATACTTACAATACTTGCCTACTTGGTGTCAAAACCCTAATATCATAAAGTAATTCAATTATGCATCATAAAATCATGTATGTGTGTGTGAGCGCATATATATATATACTCAGCAGGTCAGCAAATATAACAAGTAATTCTAAAAAATAAAAGAAAAAAAAATCTAAAATCAGCACTGAGTAGATACCTACTAACAATACTTGGTAAAAACCCTAAATCTCGTGCAGCACGTTTAAATAACCAGCATAAATAGATGATATATGTATAGATGATGAAGATGGTACTAACAGGATGTAGAGATAACCGAGTGAATGAATAGAAGGATCGAGGCGCGTGAGACATGAAGCAAAAGTAGCAGCTTGAGAGCGAAGAATATCTTCAGATTGTTTCAAATGATTGTTTAATTGAATGATGTCATTCTGATTTCCTGATAACCCTTGGATTTCAGTTACTAGTGAATCCACTGTGTTTACATTCATGTTCATCGCCTTTTCTTTTTTTTTCGTTTCAACTTTTCTCTCAACTTAGTATAATGGTGGTTTTGGTTTGGTTTGGTTTGGTTTATATAATTGTGTTTCGATTATGGAGGATGATCGGAATTGTGCAACCGAGGGTTTTTCTTTTGAGAATGGAGGAGGGTTAGATTTGGGTATGGGTATGGCCGTATGGGTTTATACCCGAATTTGGTAGCCCAATGGGCTCGTTTTGATATATCCGCTCATAAAAAAGAAACCTTCTTATTCACGCTTTAATCATGAAACAAATGTTTATATTTTGTATAGGTAAATTCATATTCTATCAACTTCTAATGTATGTCCTTTTTCAAACTTTATACATGTGACCAAAATATTGTTGCTTTGACCCTTTCAATTAATACATGAAGAGGTATATATTTCTTTTGGATATTACCTTCTCAAATTGTTAGAAACAACTGGCTACCGAGTTTAACCCGAACAATTTAATTAAAATTTTAAATATAATATATATATATATATATATGTAATTTTTATTATTGATATTTTATTACTCGGTTTAGAGATATTAAAGTGACTAACATATTAATTTTATATATATGAATATCCATTGCATTAACAAAACATTAAAAGACATTTTTTTAAATTATATAAAGAATATATTTTTATGTTTCCAACTAGGGATGTGCATAGGGGTGTTCAAACAGTCAGGTTTCGGTTTAATAAGGTTAGTCGGTTTGGTTTAATCGGGTCTTAAATAAAAATTTAACCAACCAATACCCAATCCAAAAATGTAAACATCCGATCCAAACCACCCAAAAAACATTCGGTTTAAATGGATTGGGGGCCAATAAATCCAAAAATGTAAAATGATTCAAAAATTAAACTAAACATATATAACAACTTATCATGGATAGCAAATTATAACTAAATTTGTAACATATCTTAAGTAAATTAATTACATAAATATAGTGATGGTGTTGTCTTCATGATATCATACTACAATTATTCTAAAATACTTGCATTTTGACTACGCGATATATATAACCAAGTTCATCAATATTAACTTATCGGGTTTCGGTTTGGGCCCCAAGTTTTATTTTTTTACCCAAAACCAATCCAATACCCGATACTTTTATTCGGTTATAACCAATTAACTAACCAAATCCAAATAACCCAAACCCAGTTAACCCAAATCCAATTGGATTGGGCGGTTTTCCGGGTGAAACCAAATAATGAACACCCCTAGATGTGCATGTGACCCGACCCGCGAAAAACCGGCCCGACCCGCGACCCCGCGAATGTATGAAAATTGGAACCGTGACCCGGCCCGTGAAGGTACGGGTCGGTTCGGGTCGGGTTCGGGCGGGTCGCGGGCGGTTCACGGGTTTCCTTCACTTTTTTTCGATTTTTGCCTTCACCCGGCCCGGCCCGACCCGCGTGACCCGTGACCCGCGAATGCAACAAAAGCGTGACCCGTGACCCGGCCCGTTGGGGCTTCGGGCGGGTCGGTTCGGGCCGGTTCCGGGTCGGACGCGGGTCGGACGGTTTATTTGCTCATCCCTATTTCCAAGCAAAAATTAAAAATAAGCACTTCTCGTTAAAAAGTATTATTAATTAATTATGACATCATAAGTAAAATAGAAGATTTTTTAAAAAATAATATGTTTTTATGTTTCCAACCAAAAAAGCAAAAATTAAAAATAAGCACTTATCGTTAAAAAGTATTATCTACCAATATATATATAACAATGTCCTAAATTCATTTATGGATAAACAAGGACCGTTTGATGAGTTCAAACTTTTAGTTACAACCCTTAGATCAAAATAATTATATCATTACCAAATTTATTATTGATAAACACAACATTGGTCATTCTACTTTATATAATTATATCTTCTAAACCTTTTTTTAAAAAAGTTAATGTTATTAAATCGAATATATATTCCATCCGTTCAAATTGCTTTTGGAAAGTAAGATCTTGGTTTTATTAGCGTGAATTATGATTTAATTTGTACGTAACTTTATCTTCTAGGAAGAAGTTTTATTTTAATTTGGTTTTTACTTAAGAAAAACTAATTTTCATATTAGTGTAGATGATAATAAATGTATATAAAGTTGAAATAACAAATAAACTTAACAAATTTTTGATAAGAACACTTAAATGTATTCCAATAATGAATTTGTAGCCCCTAGATCTACAAGACGATGCTACTATTTATTTATTTATATAATTAAAATCCAAATATTATATTACCCAGAAATAAAAGAGCATATATTATATTATCTACAATGTATAATATATAGATGACATCATAAGTTAATTTATGAAGAAACAAGCTTATAACTTTAAACCTTAAGTTACAACGTTAGATCAGAATAATGATAACATTACCGAATTTGTTATTAAGTAAATATAACATTAGTCTTCTTACTTTATATAATTAAATTAAATTTCATATATATAAATAGTATCATGGACTTTATTATTAGTCAAATACGACATTAACTTTCTACTTTATATATTTAAACAAAATATGAGATGTATAGTTATAATGGATATATGTAAATTTGAAAAAGTTTTATATTTGAGTCTTTAAAATAAAGAGCCCATCGAGGTTAAATTGTTAGCAAAAAGATATCTTCGATGTTAAATGGGAATAAGTCTTTAACGAATTTAACTGCAACTCGTCGAACTTAATTAATGGATAATATACATCGTAGTTTAATAATGAGACTTCCATTAAAGTTGCTCAAAGGGGTAGGCCACTATGCTTAAAAACAATAAGAGTTATCGAGGTTAAAAGATATTATTATTATTAGTAGTAGTATTTTCATTCTATTTTAAACCTCATATCATTAAAGTAGCTAGAAATTATTTTTTATTTTAAACCTTGCATTTCATTGAAAAGAGTTATTTATTATTTTTATAAAATAAATTTTCTACTAATAAATATTTAGTTACTGTTTTCTTTAAAGTATAATAAGTTGAGGATAAGTAACAAATTAAGATCGTAAATAAATGAGATAAAATATGAATACTACACGTAAGTTTTTACACAAATCAATTTTTAAAATGAGTCAACACACGATACACAATTCAACAACTATGGATTAAAATTGCAAAAGACTCATCGAAGTTATGCTATTTGGTCTATCGATTTTAAAATGGAAAAAGTCAATCCAGCTTAAAATAGTCAAACGAATTAGACCTTAACTTGTAAAATCAATGCCCGTTTAAGAATATTAATTTCACGTAATCAGATATCAGATATAAGGGTAAAGTTTGAAAGTTAAAAAGAATGCATGGTCGACATTAATAATTTTCAGTGTATTTTAATATTCAGGTAGGAATTATTAAAACTATTGACTTGGTGAAATTTGAAATTTACTTGTCTAAATTACAATTAACTTATTAGAAGTTAGAAGAGTTTTAGCGAGATATAGTTCAAAGTTTTTGTCAAAATATTAAATATAATTGTGAAGTTTGATATTATTTTGCATGAGTTGGAGAAAAAACTATAAAATAGCATAACTTATTCAAATTAGTAGTTAAAAAGTATTTTCATTATGATAGTAAAAAAAATATACAGTTGACTTTTTGAGATTGAAATATTTCTTTTAAAAAAATTTTAAGTAGAAGTTTAGATCGAGATGAAGAAGTATTTGTTATTTTAATTGAGAAATAAATATTGCATTTGCTACTTTTTGAAAAAATAATATTTATAAGCTCGCTTGGAAAGTAAACAAATAAATATTATATGTGGGAGTGATGCTTAGATATAATTATGATGCTTTGATATTTTATATGAAATTATTTTTTGTTTTGTCAAACTTTTTTATAATAGTTTTATATTTTATATCTATTGCTTCAATAGAATGTGTATGCATTCATATAAGCATTAAACCATGTAAGAAAATTGTAAAAAGTGACTTAACTTGGTTAGAAGATCACTTAAGGATAAGTCAAATACATGGCCAATTTTTAATCAAATTCGTTAAATATTTCTTATTATCTTTGAATTTAAAACTATCTCCTAATACAACAATTTAAATTTTACTAAATTATTTATGAAATATAAAATCATGAAACTTTATGTTCTTCTTTTTTTAACCAATTCCATTTAGATGGGTTGGTTAGGGGTATCTTCTAAATCCACTATGTGGGTCCTGGAGGTGAGTTTTTACCAAGATCTCGGGTTTGAGTCTTGGGTTTCTCATCTCAAGGTATATTCCATGAGGAGGGGGTTGAAGGTCCAGCGATTTGTTAGTTAAAATTGCCTCCAGCACGTCTGAATCGAAACTAACTTAAAAAAAAGATATTTTTTTTTCTACATAGAGACTGTTGTAATTATAGTTTATATCTTAATTTTGATTATACAAGCGTTAGTCTCCAATAAATTTTGTTTATTTGTCAATTAACCTATTTTAGCATGATATTATTAATTAACTTGATATATTTTTGCATCATAATGCTAATTAACTTATTTTCAACATCTTTTATCTATGTATCAATTTACATTATCACGAAACAATAATATATCATAAACTATATATGTCACCCGCGTATTACGCGGGACAATAATCTAGTTAATTAATTATGACATCATTAGTAAAATAGAAGATTTTTTTAAAAATATGTAGACATGCCACATCATACAATTTCCTATAAATAGTTCAAGAAGACAGTTCTTCTTTATTATAGATAAAGATTGCCAATAAGGATAGTTTGTATAAGTATCTCCATTTTTTGATATATACATATGTTTTTTTTAAAAGGTGTATATCAATTGCTCGCAACGACTATCTTGCTTATGTTGTCTTAACCGGGTCCGCGCTAGAAAACTCTCTCACCCTCAATACATAGTAGGGGGAGAAACCCCCAACTAAAGCGCCCGAAGGCACAACATTTAATTGGGGTAAAACCATGCCCCTCTGCAGGACTCAAACCTGCTTCACTGGAGGACTTTTTGTGAAATTACTTTTAAATGTCTTGTACAATAAGGAATTTCACAAAAAATTAGTGCTCCACCATTGAGCTATAATGATACCAGTTTTAAAACCGACTATACAAAAACAATAATACATGATACTATGATACATATATCATATATCCAATGGTATGCATATCATCTCTTATAAGAACGTAACGTTATTTAAAACAAACCCAGGTAGGTGTCACTTGAACTTATATATCCGTGGATGCTATTTTCTCACCGAAGGTATTTATGTTCACATGATGACTAGTTGACTACAAATATCGATTACGTCCTTCCGCTTGTAACATTTATTCTTAGAAGCTGTATTATATTCCTTTTTGAGTTTGTAGTTGCGCCTTATCTAAAAGAATGCAATTAATTTTGGGAAATGCTAAACCCTAACGTGCATAAAAAAAACTTGTATTTTCCATATTAAAAGTCCGCCCCCTGATTTTTATGGTAAATATACAAACAATTTATCCATCTTAAACACAACTCTAAGGGATGTATTTAGCAAACCCCAATATTTTTAACCAAAAAGAACTTTGGGATAAAAAAGATACAATTTTTCTGGTGTTAAAATAGATTTTCTAAGAAAATGCTTTACATTACCTAAATTTAACTAACCACAAGCAACAACAATAATAAATCAACCATGAAGGCATGAACCACACATTAATTGTTGTCACAAAATTCAATTCCATCCATAAATAACAAATACCATTGTCTCTGATACTTCAAGATGAAGTATCTGTTCTAAGTTCTAACATACGTACTAAATTTTCCTGCACTTTAAACCCATATATTGATACACACACAGTCCACACAGATGCATACAAAATCTTCTAACACTTCATGCCCTTGATCACAAATTCTCCTATCAATTCATGCCCCTGCTCTTCAATTGTCCCCTTAAGGCTTCCATGGTCACAAGCCTTATCCCCCTCACCCATAACTCTGCCATTTCAGGCCCACCCTCACACACAAAATGCACTTCTTTCTTCTTCTTTCCTGTCACCACCCGGAAAACCCCTGATGTATCGGTATCACCTTTGTTCCTCCTACGCTTTTGAAATTTCACACTTGGTCCCATCTCGGCCTCTAAGCAAACCACATTTCTCCTCCTTGAATTACCCCACCTCAAAACCCCTTCACTCCCTACCATTTTCAACACTTTCTTATGTGGCCTTCCTTTTCCTCCCCTAGTGTGTTTCAACACATTCCCACCACCTAATACCAGCACCCGAGCTAGCTCGTCTAGTATAACACACTCTGCGTGTTTTCTTGCAAGTGTCAATGCGGTTTCACCTTTAGAATTCTTGAAACTGCAAACAGACCCGAACGAGATTAGAAGATTGCACATTCCCACATTGCCTTCTCTTGCTGCCAACATAAGGGGTGTATATCCGTCCCCATCAGAAGTGTTTATGTCGTATCCTCTTGTGATCAATAGTTTTACAGCGTGTATATCTCCATAACGAGCTGCATAGTGTAACGGATAAAAACCTTTGGCACTTTTACCCTTTTCTAGTATATACTGTAGCAATACCTTTTCAAACAGTTCATAATTCTCGCTCAATTTAGATAAGGAAATCACGTTCTTTCCACTTTTATTCACAAGCTTCACATCAGCTCCGGCATACACAAGAAGTTTGAAGGCATGAACATTACCATTCATGGCAGTCACCATGATAGCAGAGAAACCGTTGTTGTCTTGTTCATTTAGGTTGATGTTTCCTCTGCCTAAAATAGCTTTTAAGGCTTGCAAATCACCAGAATGAGCTACAAACATTAGAGGCGAAAAGAAGGAAGTATTGCTAGATATGGGTATCATTCCGGATTTAATGACATGTAGCACGGTTTGTTGAAAAGTGTTTGACCATTTATTTGATTTGGCATATGACTGGGCAGACTGACCGACCATGTTGACCAAACCGAGGTCTACACCAGCTATGATCAAGATTTTGAGACACTCTTCTCGCTTAAACTTGGCACAGATCATCGTAGCGGTCTCATTGCTGGTTTTAGTTCTTGAATTGATGTCACAGCCAGAGTCTATTAGGTGTTGAAGAATAGATGGACACCCTAGCCGTGTAGCCATATGTATTGCCCGAAATTCAGTTTTTTGGGTGATTTTTATTGGAGATTCAATGTCGGATCCGTATTTTAAAAGCGTTTTGACAGCTTCTGTGTTGTTGCAAAGGATGGCATGATGCAAGAGTGTTCTACCGTTGTGGTAGACGTTAGGGGAGTGATGGCACAGTAACAATTGCAATATGGTACCACTTGACTCAAAGTACTCAACGGCACACCAGGTGATGGTATAAGGTTCAGCTAGTGCTGGACCCACTCGAAACTCGTCGCCCGATTCTGTATCCCATGACCATGCTCCTAGTTGGACCTTGATATCAGTTTTAGCACCAACCTTAGATTTACAAACAAACTGACTT
Organism: Erigeron canadensis; assembly: GCF_010389155.1. NCBI lineage: Eukaryota > Viridiplantae > Streptophyta > Magnoliopsida > Asterales > Asteraceae > Erigeron > Erigeron canadensis. The sequence continues at coordinate 34,272,039 of NC_057766.1, forward strand.
CTGTTAGTGTCATGCCGAGATGAAAATCTTGACATATTTACTTATAAGTTATGATTTGTGAGTAAGTCAAAATGTTTAGTGTCTCATCTCTAGCAGCGTGACCGGTAATACAAGAAATAACTCAAAAGAAAACGGTTAAATGGGTCGAAGTTGCCCGAAGCGTAGTTTTTATTCTTAAAGCCTTCTAGGTTTATATTATTCGAAAAGGTACATGAAAAAGTGAATTTGTTCAACTAAATATGTTTCATGTGAAACCTGTTGGAATATGATCACGTAAAATGAACGTATGTCTGAAAAGTTATTAAGCCTACGGGTTCACACCTCAACGTGAATGTAACTATAAATTAATTAATATATTAAGTGTAATTTATTGATTAATTTGATCACGAAAAACTAACGGGGTTCGTTAAAAGAGTTAAAAGTTAACGGTACTTAATTAACGGATTTAACGGAGAAGAGTTGGAATTAGGAAACAATTAGGAAACCCCTCTAGAATATTCTATAGGGGGGCCGGTCAACTAGGGCCTCAAAACCCTCAAGACTTGGTCATTAAGTTTCCTAATCCTATAAATACAAACCTATGTTTATTTGTTTTATATACAATTAAATCCAAAGGGTTTTTCTCTCCTCTCTTCTCTCTCCCTCTCTCGGCCGAAACTCAACCCACAAAGGGTTTGATTTTCGGTTCACATAGCTAGGAAAAGGGTTTTCGGGTTAGCTAGGTTTTCGGGTTTAAACAAAGGGTTGTTCGTGATCAAGTACTAGCATACATACGTTCCACCGTTGAGTGTGCAATCGTAGAGAGGTTAAGTTAAACCTTGTTCTTGTCTTCAATCTCTCCATTATAAGGTACAAATTTTGTACTTTGGTTAATTATTTAAACTATATATATCTTGTATTCCGTTGCGTTGCTTTGTGATTTGTTATGATAATTAGTTATAAAACCCAACAGTGGTATCACGAGCCTACTATGTATGTTTTTTGATTACCAAAAGATCAAAACTTGAAGGGGGCTTAGGGTTCTTGATCTTCAATTTTCGAATATATATATATATAGTTAAATTGTTTTTGTAATTTAATTAGATTATTTAATTAGAAAAAGGTTTTATTTAATATATATATATATATATGGTTCGAAAATTTTTTCCAGAAAATAAAAAAAAAAAGTTTTTTTTAGGGTTCCTAATCTAAGTTTTGATTTAATTACATGTTTATGTGATAAATCGTATGTAATTATGTGTTGTACCTTTACTTTTAATTGTTAAAAAGAAGTAAAAATCATGAATTTTTCATGCAAATCATTCATGATTCTTACTTAGATATATTGATATGAAATCTTGATCATTAGGGTTAATTATGCTAGATAATTGTATAATTAATTGTGTGACAATGTGAATTTTTCGTATAAACTTTCTGTTTTGCGACAGTTTACTAAAAAATTCATATCTTTTAATCCGTAATGAGTTAGAAGCTGTTCTTTGAACTGTAGATTCTCAACACATAGGGCTAAAACTTCGTAGTTCTGGTCGAAATCTGAATCGGACCAGAAACAGGTCTAAACAGGTCGTGAAGCTACTGGAAATTCCAGAAAGCTAACTATGTGATTATATGATAATTGTTTGTGATGTACTTGTTTAAGGCTTACGCAATCAAGGCAACTTGATGTATGTGGTCCTCTTCTTTGAAGGGGGAGCCGGATTAGACATAAATAAACCATAGTGACATGTTTAGGTGGCCTACCATAACTCATTGCATGCTTAAATAGTTATAGTTTATAATTTTGCATATTTATTGAGATATAAATTGTGATGTAAAATTGTTTTGAGAAAAGATAAACTTGACTAAGCAATATCGAAATAAGAGATTTTCTAATAAAATTGGAGTCCTACAACCTTGAGATACACCGGCTCACCCATTTGAACAAACTCTAAGAGAGATATAAGCCGGAGTGCGCTAGCCTTCTAAAAGGGCGGGTTTTTAAATCGCGTTTATCGCATACCTTTGCCCTTGTGCTTCTTTGTGCGTTCAAATAGAGCTACCGAGCTCTCTCGTGTTGCTAAGACTATACAAATGATTTTATTACACATTATGTTTAGAAGATATGCATGAATCTCCTAAACATAACTTTTTGATATGTGAAACGAATCCTCACTACCTTTGCCCTAACTCAGAGAGAGAAGGCCGCTCAAGCAGAATCCGAATACGACTTTTGTAAACAAGAGCTAAGCTTCACATTCAACAACAGCAAGAAGACGACTCTCAGTATGCAGTGTTGGTTCGCTTTTTACTTTATCCTCCACGAAATCTTCTGATCTCCTGTTCTCAATGATGTTAAGCAGCTCCTGATCGCAGCAATCATGCCTTCGAAGGTACGTTTTTTTCATTCGGGGTCTTACCTTGGGGATATCAAATTGTATGACCCAATAAACTTAAGTCATTGCCATCCAATTTGTCAAGGACACATGGGGTCGTTGTTTTACTCACTGGTACACAGTGGTGAAATGACGATTGCATGGCAAAACCCATTCACTGGTACACAGTGGTGGTCAATTTTGCACGTTCTTAGTTGGACGACTTAAAGCGAGTTAAGCGGTGAGACCTTGACCCATGGCAAAAGATGGGACAAAACATGACTACAAAAGATCGCTTGATGAATTGAGCGTCTTACGTAGGTCCCATACTATCTAGGAATTGCACTTGTAATGCAATTACTGATCGTCACTTACCTTTTGATTGCAATCATTTCTAGCTGGATAATTGAACACCAGTTGGACCTCATGTACTAAAATTGAAAATGTATTTTAAGGAATTGGAAAAGCTGGATAATGCTTATGCTCCTCCATTTATGATTGGAATAATCCTCAAGTCGCTTTCTAAAGACTTTGAGAATTTTGTGAGCAATTATCGTTTACATGGGACGGGTAATACCGTTACTGAACTCCATGCTATGATAATTGAGTATGAAAAACAGCTTCCAAAGAAATTTCCAACACCCCAAGTTCTTGCAAGAAAAGGGGGGAAAGTCCAGAAAAGAAAACAATCAATCGCCAAGGGCAATGAAATGCCTTTAACGAAAAGGGGTACAACGGCTAAAGACCAGAGCTGTCATCATTGTAATGAAGTCGGGCACTGGAAGAGGAACTGTCCTAAGTATCTTGCCGAGTTGAACTCGAAGAAGAAGAATACTAGCGGCGCTAGTACTTCAGGTATCTTCACAATTGAATTATTTTCCTTAACTAAGCGTAAATCGTGGGTTTATGACACTGGCTGTGGAACTCACATCTGTAATGAATTACAGGGGCTTAGGAAAAGGAGGAAACTGAAGCCCGGAGCTTTGCAGTTAATAGTGGGCAATGGTCTACCAGCAGCTGTTGAAGCAATTGGAGAATTTCATTTAGTTCTTCCTTCCGGTTTAATTATTGTTCTAGACAATTGTCATTATGCACCTTCTATTACTAGAGGTGTTATTTCAGTTTCTTTGTTGAAAGACAACGGATTCATTAATGTTTTTAATGATACTGGTATTTCAGTTTCTAAAAATAATGTTCATTATTTTGATGCTATTACTTTTAATGGTATTTATGAAATTGATATGCGTGATTGTGTTTCAAATAATTCAATGTATAATGTTAGCAAAAGAGCCAAGACTGACTTGGACTCTACCTATCTTTGGCATTGTCGTCTTGCACACATTGGCAAAAACCGCATTGAAAGACTTCAACGTGAAGGGATCTTAAAATTGAATGATGAATAATTTGATAAATGCGAGTCATGTGTTTCCGGCAAGATGACACGAAAACCCTTTAAGCATACGCCAGAAAGGGCTAAAGATCTTCTTGGACTCATTCATACCGATGTTTGTGGCCCATTTAGACATGTGTCAAGAAAAGGAGCTAGCTACTTCATTACTTTTACGGATGATTTCAGTCGTTATGGTTATGTTTACTTGCTTAAACATAAACATGAAGTCTTTGAAACATTCAAAGAGTTTAAGAATGAAGTTGAAAATCAACTCGGTAAATCCATCAAGATTCTTTGTTCGGATCGAGGTGGTGAATACTTAAGCCAAGAGTTTAAGGATTATCTTAAAGCATGTGGCATTGTCCAACAACTTACTCCTCCATACACTCCTCAGCATAATGGAGTGTCTGAGAGGAGAAATCGAACCTTGCTAGAAATGGTAAGATCGATGATGACCCGTACAACTCTCCCATTTTCGTTTTGGGATTATGCTCTAGAGACTGTTGTACGCATTCTCAATATGGTTCTAACCAAGAAGGTTGACAAGACACCGTACGAATTATGGCATGGTGATGTCCCTAATTTGTCTTACTTAAGAGTCTGGGGATGTGAGGCACTTGTGAAGCGTGATACGCCTGACAAACTTGAACCCAGAACTACTAAGTGCATCTTTGTCGGATACCCTAAGGAAACGATGGGTTACGACTTCTATGATCCCGCCAAAAACACTGTTCGTGTTGCTCGTTATACTGAGTTCTTTGAAAAGAAGTTAGTTCAAGAGAACAGTGGGAGGATTGTAGAACTTGATGAGATTCAAGAGGATGATGTGTCACCTTCTGAAGATACTAGCAATCATCAACTTGGGGGGGGGGGGGGGGAAATGTTCAAAGTGATGAACCTCAAGTCGATGATAATGAAGCGATTCCACTTCGTAGGTCCGAAAGGACAAGACGTCCTACCGAAAGACTATGTCTGATGGTAGAAGAAGACGTTGTTGGAGATCTCGATGAGCCTCCGAATTTCGAAGCTGCATTATCAGATCCAGAATCTGACAAATGGCTTGAAGCTACGAAGGTGGAAATGAAATCCATGAAAGACAATCAAGTCTGGAGCTTGGTTGATCTTCTACAAAATGCTCAAACTGTTGGGTGTAAGTGGATCTTCAAAAAGAAGACGGACATGGATGGAAATGTACACACCTATAAAGCTCGTCTCGTGGCGAAAGGTTATACTCAACGTTTCGGTGTTGATTATGATGAAACCTTTTCTCCAGTTGCAGACATTAGAGCTATTAGGATTCTCTTAGCCATAGCTGCATACTATGACTTTGAGATATGGCAAATGGATGTTAAGACTGCCTTCTTAAATGGTTACTTGGATGAAGAAGTCTATATGGATCAACCGAAAGGTTTTATTGATCCGAAACATCCCAACAAAGTATGCAAGCTTTAAAGATCCATTTATGGACTAAAGCAAGCATCAAGAAGTTGGAATAAACGGTTTGATGAAGAAATCAAAAAGTTTGGTTTCGTTCAAAATCCCGATGAGCCATGTGTATATCGCAAAGCTAGTGGGAGTAATGTTACTTTCCTTGTCTTGTATGTCGATGACATATTAATCATAGGAAAACACGTTTCAATGTTGCAAGATGTTAAATCCCATCTTGGAAAGTGTTTTGCCATGAAAGATTTAGGAGAAGCGGCATTCATTCTTGGAATCAAAATCTATCGAGATAGATCAAGGTGATTAATTGGACTAAGTCAGAGTGCTTATATTGATGAGATCTTGAAGCGATTCAAGATGGAGAACTCTAAGCGTGGGTCCATACCTATGCAAGAAAAACTTAGTTTATCTGTCAAACAAGGTGCTTCTACGCCTAGTGAGGTAGAGCGTATGAGTAGAATTCCTTATGCTTCGGCTGTAGGATCTATTATGTATGCGGTTAGATGCACTAGACCCGATGTGGCGTTCGCGCAAAACATCGTAAGCCGATATCAACAGAATCCCGGTAAAAGCCATTGGATTGCTGTTAAAAATATTCTGAAGTACCTACGAGCTACTAAAGATATATTCTTGGTGTATAGAGGAAATCCAGACTTAGAGCTCAAAGTGACCAGATACTGTGATGCTGGATTTCAAACTGATAAAGATGACACGAAGTCTCAATCAGGATTCGTCTTCGTTTTAAACGGAGGAGCTGTGGACTGGAAAAGCAAGAAGCAAACCACAGTCGCCATGTCTGCAACAGAGTCTGAGTACATTGCCGCCTCAGAAGCCGCAATGGAAGCAGTCTGGATAAGGAAGTTCATTAGCGGGCTCGACGTGATCCCCTCAAATGAATTACCCACTGATTTGTACTGTGATAATACCGGTGCATTAATCATTGCCAACGAACCCGGAGTTCAGAAAGGTGCCAGACATTATGCTAGACGATATCACTATGTTCGAGAGCAGATCGAACTAGGAGAGATCAATTTACTCAAAGTTCACACAGATTTTAACTTAGCTGATCCTTTCACGAAAGCTTTGTCTAGGCCCAAGCTTGAAAGGCATGCTAATGGCATAGGACTTAAATTAGCTAGTTATTTTATGTAAATCTATTGTTTCAGTGTTTGGATAAGGGATGTTAAACAATTTATATTTTCTATAATGAAATAAAGTACTTGATATGTTTGATTTCATTCAATATTAAATTGTGTCATATATTTGCATGTTTAATCCTTGAATATTTCATTTAATATCTTATATATTATTGAATATTCTAAATTGTCCATTGTCAATTAATTATATGGGAATATAATTAAACGAAGATAAATGTGAGTGATTCGTTATATTCTTGGAATATGTAATGGATGGATCCCACCAAACTCACATGATATCCATAGCGGATGCATATCGGACTACCCCACTAACGAATTATCACTTTATGGATCATCGTCATTAAGTGAAATTCGCAAATGGTTACTTTTATTGATCCTTTGACTTGAGATACAAGTAGGTCAGCATATATGAATCGCACTTACTTGATATAGTTCTAACTCACTTGAATAAGGGGGTACATAAAGGGCTATTTTCAGAAAGCGTCGTGAAATATGATGACTGACACGTGTAGTCAATATAGGATTTGTTCCTTCAATTTGAAAATTGAAGGTATGATACCGTTTGGTGCCCTCATTAGGACTAATTAAAGATGTTTTCATGGTCGTGCCCAAATAAATCCAGATTGTTCTCGATTATATTTGGTAATCATTAATTAGTTATAGAATGAGAAACATAATCGTTAAATTATGAAATGATCTCGATCCATATTCATATTTAACAAAGGTATCTGAACAAAGGGATAATAAATGCCTTGACCATTTAAACAGTACTTAAATGTTTTCGGGACCATTGGGGTGTTGCTAGACGCTTACCAATGTTATTACCTTCATTCGTTACGAGCTCAAGTGGGAGCTGTTGGAATATGATCACGTAAAATAAACGTATGTCCGAAAAGTATTTAAGCCTACGGGGTCACACCTCAACGTGAATGTAACTATAAATTAATTAATATATTAAGTGTAATTTATTGATTAATTTGATCACGAAAAACTAACGGGGGTTTGTTAAAAGAGTTAAAAGTTAACGGTACTTAATTAACGGACTTAACGGAGAAGAGTTGGAATTAGGAAACAATTAGGAAACCCCTCTAGAATATTCTATAGGGGGGCCGGTCGACTAGGGCCTCAAAACCCTTAAGACTTGGTCATTAAGTTTCCTAATCCTATAAATACAAACCTATGTTTATTTGTTTTATATACAATTAAATCCAAAGGGTTTTTCTCTCCTCTCTTCTCTCTCCCTTTCTAGGCCGAAACTCAACCCACAAAGGGTTTGATTTTCGGTTCACATAGCTAGGAAAAGGGTTTTCGGGTTAGCTAGGTTTTCGGGTTTAAACAAAGGGTTGTTCGTGATCAAGTACTAGCATACATACGTTCCACCGTTGAGTGTGCAATCGTAGAGAGGTTAAGTTAAACCTTGTTCTTGTCTTCAATCTCTCCATTATAAGGTACAAATTTTGTACTTTGGTTAATTATTTAAACTATATAGATCTTGTATTCCGTTGCGTGCTTTGTGATTTGTTGTGATAATTAGTTATAAAACCCAACAAAACCAAGTTCCCAACCTGATCCTTTTCAACCCATACCAGACATTTATCCACATCAAACTGTAACCCACCCACTTTGCTACCACTAGTCTCATGCACAGGTAAACTAAGGACTTAAAAATAGGAGTTGTGTATCCCCTCATCCCTTAGTGTCTATAAGCCTACTTATGATAGTTAGACATGACACTGCTATTTGAGGATAAATTTCAAAGCATTTTAAATATGTATTCACAAGTAACTTTTTTACCTTTTTTTGTTTCAGATTGAGTGATTGACCCAAATATCAATTGATGGCTACATCAAGGATGGTATCATAAGCAGTAATTATGAATTAGATTACAAGGCTACCTGCAACAGCAGACGAACAATTGAGACCTGTCTGCTAACAACAGCAGCCACAAGGGCTGGGCAGTGAATGTTTGTGTGGAGCGAAGGCTTAGATGACTGGATGAGCACTCTAGCAGACGCATTTACATCTACTCCACACTGTCATGCAAATCATAACCAAGTTAATAACAGGACATTTGTAGTGGTTTAAACTAAATGAAGCTCGATATTCTATGTATAGGCATTTCTAGTGATTTTGCTAGGCATATGCATTCAACATATGATATCAAAACTAAATGGGTTTAATGTTCATCAAAAGGAGTAGCTAATATGGAAATGGGGTCAATTAGAGTGAAAGTCACCAAAACACTACTTTTTAATGAATACAAACCTCATTCACCGTTTTATTCAAAAATTTAGATTATTGTTGTAATAATAGTGTTTTTCTAACCACCAATACGCCAGTACAAACCATCCCGGTCAATACTAAAATTGACCCGTTTTAACTGGAACCCGTTCAGCCTGTTACCCAGGCCATCACAAGATTTACCTTCAAGAGTGTATCCACGACGTCTGTAAATCCTCTGCAGCATGCAGTGACTAGAGCATGCACAGCAACATGGGGTCTAATTTGATCAGAATCCATAAGCAACTTGATAAGTTTCCCACCTCGTCCATGACAACTGGCCTCTAGGAGAGCTTCCTCACAAGCGGGCTGAGAGGCTCCAGCTTTGAGTAACATTTCAAAGATCTCAAAATGATCCTCCCTTACTGCCGCTGTCAATGAAAATCCTCTAAAAAGCTTCTGATTTGCATCAGCTCCATGGCTCTTTTACATGAAGGAAAACAATGACCCAACTCAGTTTGCATAAGAGCTGAGACAAAAAAAAAAAAAAACTATTTTCCAATTCTTGTCAATGCTTATGTTATATAATTATGAATTCAGGTTATTAGTTGATGCATACGTGAATTGAACAATGTATCAAAAACATTTAAATTACCAGAAAAATACTAAAAGTGCAAGTGGGAAATTGTCAACGAGTTCATGGAATTGTCAACGAGTTCGTGGATAGAAGATTATAGGAGTCACCACTAGTGAGAAATTTCATTTTTTAGGAATGGGTTGGGTTGTGTTTTATGGTTATACCTCAAACACTTTCAAAGCTGTCGAAAGTCTATTTGTAATGTTTACACCCTGAGATGAGAGGGAAGGTCGATTTTACCCGAATCCTGGACCTGATCTTTAATCCTACACCGGTTAATGATGCGATGGGATAAGTTTTTCTTTAGTCATTACAATCTTACATAACTATTCCAATCATATCGTATTTGCGATTATATTATACACATTAATTATTTACAAACCTTTAGAAGGAAAACATAAACAAAAACTAAAAAGTGTTTTATGGACAGCCCAAACTTGACCCATTTCGGTTGGACTTGAAGTCAACCCCTTTACCAAACCACCCATGTTGCCAGCTCTATTCATCAAAAATGGAATGTATTAGGTATTATCCCCTGTCTTACAACAGACAGCAGACATAGATAGTCTTACCCCAACTGTATATATCAGTGGCTGTTCAGGAAAAACTTTCATTATTTTTCTCAAAAACTCAAAATAAAATATATAAATCATACCAGTAACTTCCTAACGAGAGTCATGTTTCCATTATGAACAGCAACAAACAAAGCAGTGACATCACTTTTCAACTCCCGGTATTCAAACCGAACCACATTTGGTGATTCATCATCACTGCAGATCACTTCTGCCATACGCATCCTCACCGAAACAACGCCAACAAAGTTAACATCCACAAACGGATCGTTGATGCAGTCTAACATCGTTTCAAGATCGTTACACGAACAAGCTTCGAGTAAACGCTGAGAAACATCTGTTTCATAATCTAATACTGCAGGAAACACCTGTTTTTTGCCTGAATTTCCGAATACCGTCATTTTCGGTAACTGCTGATCAGTCCTCAGATCTCACACACTACAGAGTGACAGTGTGTGTGGCAGTTTTTTTTAAATGTATAAGAATGGAAAAATTAAATGAAGTAAGCGCCAGAAGAAACTGAAGACTATAAAAAGAATTAATTAATTAATATTAGTGTTATTGTGTTTGATTATTTCTTTGTTTTGAATTTTTAATGATGACATTTGATAATGCAAATCCAACTTTTGTTTATTTGTATTATTATTATATTATTATTTCCTTTCTTTAAGATTCAAATATTTAAATAACTGATATTGAAATGCTTTGCCGCTCGAATAAATAATTTGAAAACATGCTACACATTTCAATCATATTTTTTTTAGCTAATCTATCTATATGCAATATGTTTTATGCTAAAATGAGTTAAGTTTCATATTTAATGCTCACATATCATTATTATTATTATTCACTAATCATATCTGCATAAAGTGTGGCGTATCAATCATTTTTCTACTCAGACTTATGTATGATTCGAAAAAAAATTATATCAACTGTGTCTAACTTGATCAGAGTTGTATATTTCATCATCACTACTGCTGCAGATCACTTCTGCATAATATATAATCATGTGTATATTATGCATACAGTATGTTATTTCTTTACAACAGGTCATACGTTCAAATCTCATTATAAATAATCTTGAAGATTATGGCTAAAGAAAATGTTTGGAAACGATCACGAGATACTATAATTAGATCACATATATCTTATTAAAAAAATCGTCTTTCTCAAGTAATATGTATAAGGAAAACCCGATACAGTGTTATTTTTTTACACACATATTATCCACATTTCTTATAATTGTTAGGGGATGAGAAAGTTATTTTATGATAGGACGGCTCTTGACTTGGAATTGAATCCAGACGTGTGTATTTTATTTTTTAAGCAAGCAGGCATGCCTATCTTAAAAACATTGAGAATAGCTTCAGCATTACTACTCCATTTGCTGCTCAATGAAGGTTCTTGGCTAGTGTTAATGTTAATTAATTTAATCATTTCTAAGCTTAAAAGTTGAAATCCCACTCTGTCACTTATAATATTTTCTTAAATGTAACAAGTTTCCACCATTTGGTTAAAGCTTAGTCAATACTCAACAAATGAATGACTTATTTAATGGACTCGCTACAAACTTATACTTGTGGGTACCTGCATAATGCGACACCCAGTCGGCCACTAATACATCGTTAAATAACTCGTTAATTCTGTTTTACAAATATATATATGTATATGTCGTGCAAGACATATTTGTTAAAAAAAAATTTGTTAAATAAAAGATGTGGCTATTGTAGAGGAAAGGGCCATAAGTCCATAACAATACAGGGTGTCAACAAAGAATGGTACACAAATTGCTTATATCAAACTGTTGGATCAAATTTACCATTTAATTATAATTACTCGTATTATTTTTTTTTCGTCAATGGATGAATTACAAGGTGGTAACACCACTTTTAACAGTCAAGTTCTTGGAGACTAATAGAGAGTGTTAGAAGCATGTCATTTGAATATATATATATGGTGGTGACAGTACTTGTATGTTGTATGCTGCATCTATTTGTTGTTTTTGGGTTAGCATTGGTTTTCTTCTTAGTATAAATATTTTACATTTGGTCACTGTATTTTTTATAACTATGGATTTATGGTGATGAATTGAAGTATGTAAGTCTTTACTAAAAGATCAAAAAAATGTAAGAGTTAATTTTTGGAGAATTTGTTTAGGTGTTTGCTGATGAAATAAAGTCTCCAATTTTGTTGTATGGATAAAGGAAATAAACGGGCTTAATATGAATGGGCTTAAAAAGGGGTTATGTTTCCCGCAGCATTTTTGTTATCCCTATATATCGAAAGCGAGGAAACCGTAAAACAAAGAAAGAAATCCCTAAATTATTGATTGATCGATGGCATTAACACAAGAATACCCAAAAGAAACTGAAGATGGAGAAATTTTTTTTTTTTTTAACCTTAAAGGTGAATTTCATTAATATGCACAAAATTTACAAGATTTACAAAACAAATACAAGGAATGCATGGACACAGCCATGAGTCCATGACTCACACTAATCCAACTAACCTATATTCAAACAATCAAAAACAAAACAACTTCAAAAGAAAACAATTCTGCCTGCAATTCTAACAAAATGCAAAATGAAAACACAAATCCAGCAAGCTTTATCTAAGTGCTAGAATGAGACCAAGTAGCGTCATCTTTCACCGCTCACTATTCTCATTCGCACACACTTAAACAAAGCAAAACAGACCTCAACAAGCATTCCTAATTACTCAGCAGAAGTACCAGTATCATAAAATCTCCTTTAACAATCTGCAGAGCTTAGATAAATTTTTGATGAGAATTTTTTGTTGGTTCTGCAGATAAAGATAGTAGGGTACGTACACTACTATACTATACCCTCCTTATATGAAATTATTTCATCTATACTCACTTCTATTTTAATTTTTGATGAGGGTTTTTTTTTTATATAAAAAAATTTAGTACGAGATGATTCGCGAACAACAAGCAACCCGAGTAGCTCTTGAATGTAAGCTGCTTAAAGGTGCCTTTTCTTTTACTGCAATTCATCCACCACACCAGCGACTACAGTTTAATTTTATATTATATTTTATTATCTTATTAATCAATAACTAAACAGTTATTAGTATTATAAAGACCCAAACACCTACCATACGATAAGTATACATTGATGGTGGTGTTTTTGCCGAATGTGTATAGACGACCCTCTTTTAATCATATATAGCTGCTAGCTACGGTTTATTTATCAATTCCTAATTATGATCCTGCCCTTTATAACAACCAATCAAGTTATATACAATCGATCATATGTATGGATGGATGAATATATAATTTGTATATATATCATGACATCAACAAAGTTGGACCCTGGTTGATGGCCGTACGTTAGATTTATAATTATATATCAGCATCTCCTCCCAATTGTGTACGTACATTGATGTTTTAAATGTACAGATTGATTCAACATCACGGCCGGTCCTTAGCAGTTACTTAACAGAGGATGGAAGATACATCGACCACTACCTGGTTGCTGCGTGCGCTGTCCATGAGTTGTCCGCTCTTGCTCTCGACAAAGATGGTTTTTTTCTGGACCAACGACGGCCTTCTTAACCAGCTACATTATCAACAGACTTTCCCCAGGCCCAAAACGAAGAGGACCAGCAGCTTTGAAGGAGATCATGATCATGCATGGACTCACGCATCCAGGGCTTTTGCTCTTGTTAAGATGGAACACAATCTCTTAGCCACGAAGTTCACCTTCAAAGTTGATGTATATATATTCAATTTCTTTGTCAATTTAAATGGTAGTATATATTAAGGTTTGTTATATCCAATCTTTTAACTACCCTTTTTTATTTCCAGAGGTACTGGGAACAGCTATTCCCATCCATAGTGTCATAAACTACAGGCCTTCGATTCTTGTCCCAGGGATCATCGCTTTGTAACCCAGATGGCTCCGTGCAGCTTGTATGTCACTGCCTTGTTTTATAGCAACAAGCATATATACATGTCTTTGTGAAGAAATTACTTAAAACTTATATATAAACGAAATATTATTCGAGAGGATCTAACGATAAGAACACAAAATATAGAAATAGCCATATGATTAATACTTCAAGGATAACAATCTTAATGCAAGAAACGTTTAAATGAACAAACCCTAAACCATTTTAAACAATCACATCGAAAATATCTGGTGATGTGACACAACGATAACAAAGAAAGAAAACGGCAGAGAATGTTATTGATCTAGGAATCCTAGGTTTCCTTTTAAGGATAAATAAGTTACATCTAGCATCCTTCAACTTTCCTCTTCTTCTCTATTAGTCCTTTTGCTCCAAGATTGAGTCTTGAACAGCTTGAGTCCCTTCACTTCTTTATTTCTCAAAACCTGCACAGTTCTGATAATAACAATAAGAATAAACAAAAGATATATCATTCAATTAAGCTATATAATTAACACCCCCTTATAGCTTAATTGTGAAAAACATCATATAAACCCAACTTGTCACAAAGAAACTGGTGTTGACTAATTGAAAGTCCCTTAGTGAGAATGTCAGCCACATTCTCTTCGGATGGAATTTTCACAGTCTCAATAATGCCATACCCAATTTTTTCTCTTATGAAGAAGAGATCAATTTCGAAGTGTTTAGTTTTTTCATGGAAAACTGGGTTTGCAGCAATCTGGATAGCAGCCTTGCTATCACAAAAGATTGGGACAGGAAGGTCTCTTTTAACACCAAATTCATCTAAAATCTTAAGCACCCAAATGATTTCACATGTTATAGAAGCTAAGGCTCTGAATTCAGATTCAGCAGAGGATCTGGAGATTGTGGCCTGCTTTTTACTTTTCCAAGAGATAAGTGATCCACCAAGGAAGAGTGAGAAACCAGTGGTGCTCTTTCTTGATGTGATCTTCTTGGCCCAGTCTGCATCAACAAAGCCAGAAAGGGAAAGAGTGGTGCCTTGTTTAAACAAGACACCCTTACCTGGGGAACTTTTGAGATACCTTAGCACTCTCATAGCCAGCCTTAAGTGAGATTCAAGAGGATCATGCATAAACTGACTAAGAATATGAACTGCATATGCTATATCTGGTCTAGTGAGGGTGAGATAAATCAGTTTCCCCACTAACCTTTGGTACCCACAAACATTAGACAGTGGCTTGTCACTGCCATTATCATCACAAGGTTTAGGATTGGGTTCAATAGGGGTCTGAACAGGTTTACAACCCAAAAGTCCAAAGTCCTTAATAAGATCAAGAGTATATTTTCTTTGAGACAAGCACATACCATTCTTTGTATCAATTGCTTCTATGCCTAAAAAATATCTCAATTTACCAAGGTCTTTAATTGAAAACTTTGTGTTCAAAAATGTTTTGCATTTATTTATTTCTTCCTGATTGTTTCCAGTTATAATGATATCATCAACATACACAAGTAACACAATGAGCACATTATCAAGATTCTTAATGTAAAGGGAGTAATCACTCTTACTTTGAGTGAAGCCATGCTCAATTAAAGTGGAATTCAATTTTTCATTCCACTTTCTTGGAGCTTGCTTAAGCCCATAGAGAGATTTGATCAACTTACATACCTTTGGATTAGAGGCAGAATGATATCCAGGAGGAGGTGTCATATAGACATCCTCATCAAGTTCACCATAAAGAAATGCATTATTAATATCAAGTTGATAAATAGGCCACACATTATTAACAGCCAAAGTAATTAAGCACCTTATAGTAACCATCTTAACAACAGGAGAAAAAGTCTCATCAAAGTCAATACCAACTCTTTGGCTGTAGCCTTTGGCAACAAGCCTAGCCTTATACCTATCAACATCCCCATTTGACTTGTACTTGATTTTGTAGACCCATTTGCAACCAATGGGCTCCCTATTAGGTAGGAGATCAGTAAGGACCCAGGTTTTGTTTTTATACAAGGCCTCAATCTCATTGTTCATAGCATCAACCCAAAGTGGGTTTTGTGATGCTTCCTCATAAGTGTTAGGTTCACAGTGTTTACTAAGATTAGCAACAAAGCATGCAGTTTCAGTATCTAACTTTGAATAACACACAAAGTTTGAGATGGAGTGTTTGGTCTTAGTGTTCAGCACATAATCATCAAGGTTTTTTGGAGTTTTAACAGTTCTATTAGACCTTCTAGGTATCACAGGACTGTCAACCCTTTGAGTTAAATTGGAGGGTTCACCATCAGAGTTACCCTCAGAATTAGTGTCATCATCCCAGGATGTTGCAGTGGGTTCAGGGGGATGTAACTCCCTGGCAGATTCAAGTGTACTGCCTTGGTGATCCATGGTAGAACCAGGTGCACTGCCAAATGGATCACCACCACTACCTTCATCCTCAGATGGATGTTTTCTGCCTTCATCATTGGGATTTAGAGCATTAAGGTTATCCTCATTATTATCAGGGGTGAAATCAAAGAAAGGTAAAGGACTTTTATTTTGATCAGATCTTAAAAACTTGCTAGACTCACTTGCCATTTTTAGAGGAAAAACATTTTCATAGAACTTGACATCTCTTGAAAACAAAACCCTTTTATTATCCAAACTAAAAAGTTTGTAACCCTTTTTTTCATTGGAGTAGCCAATGAGAACACACTTTTCAGACCTAGAAGCAAACTTATCATGATTATTTAAAACTGTTGAAAAACAAAGACAACCAAAAGCTCTTAGATGGGAGAAATTAGGTTTATTTTTATAGATTAACTCATAAGGGGACTTTCCAGATAGCACATAAGAAGGTAACCTGTTGATTAAATAAGTGGCAGTCAGAATACAATCAGACCAGAGATATAAGGGCAACCCCCCTTGAAACATAAGAGCTCTTGCTACATTTAGCAAGTGTCTATGTTTCCTCTCAACAACACCATTCTGTTGAGGAGTATACACACAAGAGGTTTGATGGATAATACCATTCTGATTTAAAAAACTGTCCATTTTTTGGTTAATAAACTCACTTCCATTATCACTCCTAATTATTTTGATATTCCTTTTGAATTGATTTTTCAGTAAATTGTGAAAGATAACAAGGTTTTCAAAAGTTTCATCTTTGTTTTTTAAAAGAAAAACCCAGACAGCTCTGGTGTGATCATCAACTACAGTGAGAAAATATTTAAATCCTTCTCTACTTTGGACCTTGTAAGGTCCCCATAGATCCAGATGAACAAGATCCCCCAGATTGTGGGATTTGTGTATACTCAAAGGGAAAGGGTCTCTGGTTTGCTTGGCCCTGTGGCAAACCTCACAAGGAAAGATATGGACATTGTCCAAGTTCAACTTGTTTTTAAGAACATGAAGAACAGGAACAGCAGGGTGACCCAATCTGTTGTGCCAAACTTGGGCAGACAAGTGACATTGAAAGTTAACATGGTTGCTAACAATATTTTTACCTCTACAAGACTGATTGAACATATAAAGACCATCAATTTGACTACCATTCCCAATCACTTTCTTTGTTTGTAAATCCTGTATGACACAACTATCTTGATCAAAACCTATAAAAGCTTTGCTATCCCTTGCTAAACTATGCACAGATAGTAAGTTTACACAATATTCAGGCACATATAAAACCCCAAATAATACAACATTTTCATCAAGTCTTAAATCACCAATTTTAATAATTTTAGCTTGAGTCCCATTAGGGTGACCCACAGTTAATCCAAGACCAGAAATATCAAACACATTGAACAAACACGAATCATCACAAGTCATGTGCTTATTTGCACCAGAATCACATATCCAACTTTTAATGTACTTAACACATTTCATAGCAACATTAGAGCAGAAGAATTTAACAAAGTTAGAGTTGAACAAATGATTTGAATTAAAGATAGTACCTGCCATATTAGACTGCACACCCTTACTGGAAGGTTTATCACTCAACAAATTCATCAATTTTGCATACTGATCAGGAGTAAGACTCATTCCAGAAACAGACTCATTACCAGAATTGGAGCTAGAAGAAGTGTTAGAACTAGAAGGAACACAATTGTTGGTTAAAGCATTGTTGGAATTAGGTTTAAAGTATGATTGAGAACCACTTTTTCTGTTATATGTGTCCCTCCCATATCCTGGTGGATACCTAATAATTTCATAACACCTCTCAATGGTGTGACCAGGCCTGTGACACTTCTGACATTCAAGAGAAGTATTGGAGCTTCTTTTAAATTCAGTGTTTCTATTACTCTCAAAACTTTTGTTATTTCCAAAATTCCTTTCATTAAATCTGTTAAAAGGGTTGTTACCCAACCCCTTGCCCTTGTTATCAAAAGTTTTGGCTAAAAATGCACTGTTTTGAAGTTTTGAGGAACCATCAGTGGAGACAGAACCTCTAAGTGATTCCTCTCAAGAGATAATAGCAAAGGCAGTTTTAACGCTTGGCAGAGGGTCTCTGGTAAGAATGTTACTTCTTGTAGCAGAATAAACATCATCTAAGCCCATTAGAAATTGCATTAACTTTAAAAGATTTTGGTGTTCCTGAATTTCTTGAGCAGCATTACAAGAGCATGTAGGAAGTTTAGTAAGAGCATCAAACTGTTTCCAAAGAGAATTCAATTTGTGGTAGTATTCAGAAAGAGATGCACCATTTTGAGTTAATGAGTTAATTTTGTGATGTAAATTAAAAGTAATGGAGCCATCAACTTTATCATAGGTTTCCTTTAACTCTTCCCACACTGTTTGAGCATTTTTAGAGAAAATTTGTCCCAAATAAAGTTCTTCAGAAATAGAACTTAAAATCCAAGTTAACACAACAGAATTACACCTATCCCATTGTCTAGCAAGAACATCATTTTCATAAGATTTAGCACAAGTACCATCTATAAAACCCATTTTGTTTTTTGTTTCAAGAGCAAGTTCCATTGCACATGCCCAAACTCTGTAATTCTCAGTCCCTTTTAATTTGAAATTAATTAAAGGTGTTCCAGAAGTATCACTAGCATGCAAATACAATTCATCACTAACATCAAGCTTACTTATCAAAGTACCAAATATATTTTCATTCACAAGAGGATTAATATCAGCCATAGAGAACACACACAGAGAAAAAAGACCAAATAAAAGTTACAAATAAGCTTAAAAGGATAAACCAAGTGAGGAACCAGATTCCAGGACACTTATAGTGCCTGAACAAGTATCACTAGGATCCTTCTCTTCTACCACAAGAGGTTAGAACAAAAAAATATTAGATAAAGACAGAATAACAGTAAGAACAGATAGCCACAAAGCACACAAGACAAATAACACCAACAATGCAAAGAAAATAAAGAGATCCAAGCCTATAGGCCAAACTCTCTGTGTTCAGAGCCCTCCAAACACAGAGCAGTTTGCTACTGACAAGGTAGGAAGAGTCCTTACAGTGGGGTCGCCAACAGTAATTCCATTCAAGACAATAAACAGGGACAGAAATATAGATTTCTTGAGGAAAGATCAAGAAGTCACTGAATCCACTTCAAGAGGCAAGCTTACAAACCCTTAAAAAAGAGGAAGCCCACACACGAGCAGATGAACAATATAATCTGAATATTCAAGGCTCACAACCTATAGAAGGTTGGAGATAAAGATTCAGAAAACTATTTTGAACAAACAAGACAAAAAAACCCTAAAAGGAAGAATCCCCAATTTGATTTTATGTACGAAATGGAAAAGGTAAACCTTAGTTTTGAAAAGATATAAATATATAAGATTAATCAAATCAGATGAGGATTTGATCGAGAACCAGACTAACCTGTCTCTGATACCATGAAGAAATTACTTAAAACTTATATATAAACGAAATATTATTCGAGAGGATTTAACGATAAGAACACAAAATATAGAAATAGCCATATGATTAATACTTCAAGGATAACAATCTTAATGCAAGAAACGTTTAAATGAACAAACCCTAAACCATTTTAAACAATCACATCGAAAATATCTGGTGATGTGACACAACGATAACAAAGAAAGAAAACGGCAGAGAATGTTATTGATCTAGGAATCCTAGGTTTCCT
The DNA here is from genome assembly GCF_010389155.1 of Erigeron canadensis. Lineage (NCBI taxonomy): Eukaryota > Viridiplantae > Streptophyta > Magnoliopsida > Asterales > Asteraceae > Erigeron > Erigeron canadensis. Next base: position 34,291,793 of record NC_057766.1, read on the forward strand.
TTTAAGGATAAATAAGTTACATCTAGCATCCTTCAACTTTCCTCTTCTTCTCTATTAGTCCTTTTGCTCCAAGATTGAGTCTTGAACAACTTGAGTCCCTTCACTTCTTTATTTCTCAAAACCTGCACAGTTCTGATAATAACAATAAGAATAAACAAAAGATATATCATTCAATTAAGCTATATAATTAACACTTTGCATATCATATATCATGATGATGTGTTTTGTCTCTTCAGATCCAGATATCATTGCAGGCAACTACGCCTATTGTTCCTGGAAGGACCTTTGTTATCCTTAGAACTTGTAAGAAGATTGATGAGTTGACTTGGGTAGTAGCCGACGTTTTAGTTGATAGTTGCTAAAGCTTGGTTATCCTTGCGGCTGTGTGATACAAGGAATAGCTGATGGATCGTCCCAGGTGTTTAATTATGACCGTCTCTTTTATTTAATCTGTTGTTCGTAAACAACCACACTAAACACACACATATACACATTATGCATGTATATGACACGTACGTTGCCTTGTAATCTTGTATCATGATTTGATGAACATGTAGGTCACATGGGTGGAACATTTGGAACTCGAACAGAGTTACCTAGACCCCAAGCTCTACAACGATCTGTGCTGTAGAGGCTTTGCATTCGGAGCCGAACGATGGGTTGCGTGCCTTGCACGATCGTGTGAAAGAAGATCTTATCATCGGTCCATGTCTGAATTAGCTCTCACACACTTAAAAGGACAAGGTACGTACATTGTTCTTTTTCCCTATCCTATTCATCTACATTTTTTAAGTACTAGCTTGTGAATGACGACTAACTGTACGTTGATCTGCATATCATAACTGATTCATGGACAACAGATCTATTGGATTTTGAGAAGAGATGTGTGATGATGATCTCAAAAAGGATGGTTCGTGACTTCTGTTTGAACATTGTCCCTCTCTGTCGCCAACCTGACCCCACCTTGTGTGTTCCTCCCCCCTCTCTGGCATTTTGTTACTTAAAGCGCCAAAAGTCCCCCAATCAGGATAATCCAAACGAATATGTCGTCTTTGCAACCACCACCTTTAGTGTACCACATTCTCCAGAGTTCGTCTTAAGAATCCTTGGAGATGAAAGTAGACGTCACGAGGTACATACACATATACCCTGCTATACTACATTCACACACTAGAGTCCATTCCTTATATATCTATCCCATTTTAATCTTGTTTAATTTCACAGCTGGATGCGTCTGGGAGGATCGGCAGACTCGCAGATCAGGTGACATGTTACACAACTGGTGATGACCCCATGAACAAGATATCTGTTCAGGTATGTATTTAGCACGCATGTTTTGTTTTTTTGTTTTTTTTGGGGGGGTGGGGGGTTCAACTGTTGACATAATTATTTGTTGCAACTTGCATCAGGCTAATCAGTCGTTGGGAAATAATGAGGTCTTGCTCCAAGAGACGAGTGTCAGCCCGTCTGGTTCACTAGTGGTGTGGTCCTTGCTTACAAAGGAGCCGTTTGAGCTTCCCAGACTCGGTCGAGTTCCTCAGGATTTTCCTCTAATTGGGTTATCAGGGGTTGCCAACAGCCTCCAGAACACTACTACCAGTAGCAATACGGGTGGTGGTTCATTTATCACACTGGGTCTACAGCAGGTTTATTGCTACACAGATCTTGGACCAAAGTTGACTGAGGTCGTCACAAAACTTATGCGAGATACTATCAACAGAATTGTAGCGGTCTTGAACAGCCGGAAAGACCAGGGTATGTAGTATGAGATTGTTTTGCTATATATATATATATATATTGTTCCTTTTATGATCAGTATTATTTCCATTTATGAAAACTAACTTGATTATATATCGGTGACCGCTTCAATTAACAAGAGGATGCGCAACATGGGTAACTAACTGCTTATACTTATCAACTGGATGCATTGGAGAAGTATTATGGTTTCACATAGTCTATCATGAACTAATTAGTCTTGTATTTGCCAATTTCTGTGAACAGTTTATGACTCATGATGTCCTATCTATTATGGTTGCATTATCTCATTTAAATAAAAGTGAAATTTTGAATTATCAGTAATATTTGGATAGGAGTAGTTTTAGTAGTATTATATGGTGGGTAGGTAAATCCATAATTGACGTTTGTAATGTAATGACGACTAACGACGATTTGAAATGATAAAGTGATAAGCCTGATGTACCGATAGAAGAAAAAAGTGATGCATCAAACCTCCACATATTCAACGTTACATCAACAGTCAGGCCTCCGGCTTAATTAGGGTCTTTAGCCTTCGACTTGATGATTTAGTTTAGACAAAAAAAAAAGTAAAAAGTACCATCTATTTAATCATTTAAAGGATAAACCCTTTTTCATTACATAACTATTATACATAAACTAGCTTGATACTCGTATATAGTTTCCATCTCTTCGATGTAATGGCATTCACCAGAATAGAAAATCATAAAGCAGTGATCCATATGAATACAAACAAAAATCAATGCTTTTATATCCTTAGACTAGTAGGAATTGAACGTTAAGGTAATGTCCCACTTTCAATCAAATGCTTTCACATGTTATTCAATCATTAGTAGGGACATTCCCTCGAGTGAGAAATGCCGCTAAAAGGCATTCCAGAAAAAATAAAAAATTAATGTTGTTTTACACGGTCAATTGGGCACAAAATTCCAAGGTGCAAGACACATTACATTTTAGAATTAAGGAGGCGGAACGCCCCCTAGGGCCGAGGTGGGTCGTTCTAGACGAAAAAAAAAAAAAACAAAGAGTAACAGGCTATTCCTATCGGTCTTAGTTGATGATTTGGGTTTTATCAATTTTGAAGGTAAGGGGCTTCCTGCAGACAAGGTCGTCTCTGAGAATTTAAAAACGTTGGACGAGCCAGAAAAAATCCCCCGAATTAGACGAAATTAGACGTAATGATATATATGGTAACTTTCCAGTGAGAACATGTTAAAATAAAAATAGTAAGAACAGTTTGTGGTCATAGGATGAAAAAAGTTAAGGGCTAAGATGATTGAGGGTATTTTTGAAATATTTAATAGAATTAATGGTGAATATGTCTTTTTAGATATATTTTTAGGGACAAAATAGTAATTGAAAATAAGGGGAGGGGGTATAACTTCGAGATATCTATATATCACCTGATCACCACGTTGATGGCAGTTTGAAATTAAATTAGAAAACAGAAGTTACACACGTTTGGTTGTATTATAAATTAAGATTTGAATGACTGTTTATATAAAATACTGTAAGACACATAAGCATTTTAGGCAAACTTTATTATTGTACATAGTTATAATTAATAAAATTTAAATATTGCATCCATTTTAAAGTTATGCATCCACGTTTAAAAAGATTTTTGCATCCTGTGCATCCATTTATAAGAAAATTTGTAGATACACTTTATAGATGAGTTATGCATTCTCTTTATATAGGATTTTTGCATCCACTTTTTTAAGATGACTTTTGCATCCAAAAAGTTCTGCATCCATTTTATAGTCGACAATATTCAAATTCAGCCAAATCAATAAGCGGAGTTAGCCCATGTTGCGCATCCATTTAATAGACGAATGTATCTTAATTAAATCAACTAGATATACTAATATTGAATAAGAAATCTGAGAAGTGAATAATATAATGTAATCAAATCATGCTTAAACACTTATCACCCTATTTTATTGAAGCCGTACGAATTTCAATTTAGATTAATTAAATGGCAGTTAATTTTATATAATCTAAAACTGCTTGGAAAAAAATATAAATTAATTGTATTTTGCAATGGTTTTAATTAGAATAATATTAAGATAATTTTCAAAAATATATCGTTTTACAAATTACATATAACAAAACAAAAAAATATAATACAAGTTAAATATATTCATACATATTAAGTTGGATAACATTTATACATTTGACACATCAAATCCAATGATATAATACTATAATACTCTTATTATGTATTGTTACTTTATTGAAGAGTACTCTAGGTCTACAAGGACATTGGAGTAGCTTGCGGGTTACGACTACATTTCAATATTGAAAAATATAACTTTATTTATCCGTCAAAGATATGTAAGTGTGTTTTTTATCTAAGTTAAATTATGTAGTTTAATTTTTGGTTAATTGTTAAGATTTGTAATGAGCTAAGTTGGTTATATATAAAAGGGCGGTTCTTTATAGGGGCCCGTGGGACCCGGGCCACCACCGTTTTTTCGATTAATAATGCTAATATACCCGTATTTCATTCGAAAAATTTTATGTATATTAAGTCGGCCCCAGGGATGATTTTTTTTTTGTTGACATGTTTAATGAATTTAATAGTCCAATAAACTTTACTTTTTTTAGTTTTTTATACCCTACAGTTCACTTAGTCCATTGATAATTTTTTATGTTTTAGGCTTTGTCTTTGTCCTTATTTTTTTTTTTTTTAGTTTCAACAACTAAGCTGAGTTTAAATAATTACAGAAATAGTGGGTTTGATTCTTTACTTGACGAAGTGACCTTTTTATGTAACAAGCATCAAGTAGAGATGTCGGATATGAAAGCTCCATATACATCTACTCGATTTTGGCCTCGTAGAAATATCTTCATGTCACATTTGAACATGACTACCGAGTAGATTTGTTTACAGCCACATTGGATATACAAATACAAGAGTTGGATAATAGATTTGTTCAAAGAGCTTAAAGATCGTAACACAGACTTGTAACTCTAGTGCCTAATACACTCCTTTTGTCTTGGTATTTTCATAAGTATAGGTAGTTTTTTGTTTGTTAGAAACTATGTATTGGTAATTTGAATCAAAAACTTGGAATATTAGTATTATTTTTATTTGACTCAACCCAAATTATAGACATGACCTTAATATAATACTCGGATATTAAGCTGGCAAAAAAATAACATAATTTTGGCCCCCAATATTAAAAGTTTCAAAATCCGCCACTGTATATATATACACACAAAAAAATTGGGCCTCTTAAAAACTGAGGTCTCGACCCATGGTCTACTTTGTCTCACACCAACCCTGCCATGCCTGTAGAACTTTTGTAGACTATGTACATACTTTTTCCCCTTAAGAATGGTCCATCGACCATTTGACCCCCTTACCATCTGCCAATGTATTCAAGTTAACCATTAAAAAAGCTGTTTATAACTACGCATCTACTATCTCATTTCTTTTGTACTAGTACGTCTAGCATTTATTAAAACATAAGGGCATCTTTTTTTTAGCAAAATTTCATGAAAAAGCTGATCTTTGTAAAAATCAAAAACATAAGGGTTTGCTAAATACAGTCATTAGGGCTGTGTTTAAGGTGCATAAATTGTTTGTACATTTATCATGAAAATCAGGGGCGGACTTTTAATAGGAAAGATACAAGTTTTTTTATGTACGTTAAATACAGCCCTTAAGGCTGTATTTATCATTTCTATTTAGCATTTCCCTATATATATGGCATCAACAATACAACATAAGAGGAAAAAAAAAAGGAAAATTTACGTACATTAATTATATCTTTAAAGAAACAACATGCAATTTGTTTATAAAAAAGTTGGCTTTCAAATCTAACATGACTACGGATCTCGAAACCCTAGCTAATTGTGCTTTAATTGTCTTTTAGTCATAGCATATTGATACTGACTAAATAAAAATTCTGAGTTTTTTAATGTCTTTTTGTTTTTTTCCACATATCCTTTTATTCGTAAAAATATAAAAATCTACTAGCAAGTGAACATTTGGATTATCTTACCAGCTTTGGAGTCGGGTATGAAATGCACAAAATTCCGGTATAGTATCACCACTACTAACATAAGAAAATATATACCTTATACAGTTAAAATTAAAAGCTTTTTACATTGTTCGTTGCTAACTTATGATATGTACCGAATTGTCATACGACCGAAGATAATCTATTGGCAACTTATGCTATTCATATATGTACCGAATTGTCATATGCTTTTGTAGATTGTTGTGGCAATATTGCCATATAAAGAAAATGGGTTGACTTAACTTTAAAGCTCATATATGAATCTTCTCTACCAAATAAGCAACATTATTACAGTCTTAGGTCTCCCTTATTTTTGTTTTTTTTTCTGATTTGCAAAACCATATGAAATACTTCTCATATATATAAAACTAGATGTTTAACTGATTTTTCAAAATTTTTAATATTGACAAAAGATTATATACTCAACTGAACATATTCATCAGAGACCTAATGGTGTTTTCCTACCTGGATCGTGAGGATTAGTTTGAGCAAGGTTGACGGTATCTTGTGTCTGCGTATTTGCTCCTAGCATCGTATTGAATAAGAAATAACTGTTAACTCGTGTCTTTTTTAAAACAAATCACTACCCATAAAAGAAACGAATTAACCTACATATTGCGCATCAACAAACCAAACATCCATTAAAAGCTCAAAGTCGATCATAATTAAAGATATATCCAAAAGAGTTAAAAATTAATTCATATAAAGATAGTAACTTAGTTTTCATAATAAAGAGTCATTATACTTATTAAAAGTTTAAATAAAATTTAGATAGCAATCAAGATATTACATTAAATTATCATCATGGAAAGAACTCACATTGTTGTGGACCGATTAGAAGTCATTGTGTTGGACGGATTTCTCAAAAAGAACGAAAAGAAATCAAATGAAATCGCTAAACTTGAGATATTTGATATATATTTTATGTTTAGATTTATTCAGATCAGAATAATATATATATTGTCAAGATTTATAATATTTGTTACTATCCTTAGCATTTTGCCTACAAAATTTGAATCTGATCATATAAATGTATTATTATTTTTATACGGAATATGAAATATAATAATAAACAATTGGATGCAATGTTTTCATTTCTAGTATACGGGTTTTTTTTTAATATACGGGATTTGGTTTTTTAATTTTTAATTTTGTATATATAGAGTTTTGTAATGAGAGATGAGACGTGATATCAAAATAATTATTTACTTGTCATTGGGTGTTGTACGTAGCAGTTTTACAGTAATTCAAAATTGTCATGACAAACATAATATGTAATAATTACGTATAAATGGAGCGAAAAATAAATCACATATAACATACAATTAATTAACATAAATAATAAAGAGATAAGCTTGATTACCTTTAACCGTTGTGGATTGAATTGCGTTAAATCTATATTATATTTCAACCAACGTCATTCGGATGCTTGTCTTTTAATTTATCAAGAGCTAAGAAAAACAAAATAAGCCTTTGAATTTTGTTTCTTCTTGTTCGACAACTTTGAACAAAGAAAAGTTGTTTTCTTTATTTTTTTTGACTTTCACGATATACAAAAGAAAAGAATGGTTTTGGTGGAGTTCGACAACCTCTTCACAATGGAGACATAAAAATAATTAATAATTTATTAGTTAAGACAAAGATATTACTTATTTAGTTAAATGATTTGAATGTAATTATTATAAATAAGTTTTTTTTTACTTTTTTATATCTTTGTTTCTAAAATTTGGCATATAATAAACTAAATATTGTAAAAAAAAAATATGGAGATGTCATGTAAAGTAAAATCCTATGTGGCAACTTTTTAGTATAGATTTGATTTTGAAGATGTATTTAAAAGGCTTGGATTATTACTCTTTTAATAATTATATAAATAGAAAATAGCTTTAAATAGTTATATCGCTATGATATAATTATTGGCACATAAAGTAGAGATTAATTATTAGATCAAATATTCATAGTTAATTGCTAAGTTCATCAAGTTTGTAATTTGTTTGTAAAAGTCTAGCATATTTTTTTTTGGATGTGATGATACATATGCCTTACCTTATTTATTTAATTAAGAATAACGAACATGGTATCCGCGCAATGCGGTGGCGGTAACGGCGATTTAGTGGTGTTGGTGACAGACTGACAGGTGGTAATGACATCGACAATTGGTGTCGAGTCATGTAAGTTGATGTTAAGATAATAGTGGAAATATTTTATCAAAAAGGACTTAGAATGTAGATTAGTAAGATAAGGGTTTAGAGTGTAAATTAATTTTTTAAGGGCAAATTTGATAATCCCTAATAACTCTTTCCATAGTGGGTGTTTATTAAGGGCAATTTCGTACTTTCGTATGTAACTATTGTGCAACACTTTCTAGTTTTAAGGGTGAATAATCTTTACAGGGTCGTCCCTAAAGATTTATAGATGTAGACCGAGAACAAAAATAAAGGCTCATAAGCTAAACGTAACAAATTATATTATATAAATTAATCTCTAAAAATGTCAATAAATGTTATATCAATAATAAATTATAAAGCCCAAAGCTAAATAAAATTTCAATAGGTTTAAAACTACATAGAAAGGCCTAAATAAATGACAAACAACAAATAGCTATGTCATTATTTTTTAAATAACAATAATGATTTATATATCTTTTAATAATAATATATTATCTATATGCATGCACATTAAGTAAATACTTGTCATGTCAAATAAATGAATAGTGGAACAATGAAAGATTGAAAAGGCGTTGTTTGATCCGTTCCGAGTTTCTGATAAGTAATGATAACTCTTTTTTTAAATCCAATAAAAGATATATACGTGGGCTTTATATGGGTTAAATTATATGTTTTAATTTTTAGATAATTGTTAGAGTTTACAATAGAATTAAATAATTACACACGTATATACATAACAATAAAACTAGAAAAAATCGGGTCTTGATTCGTCGGTCACTTTAGCCATCTTCTAAACCGTCCCTTAATCTTTGTAAAATCTTTATAAAAGAGTATTATAGATAATGACGAGGGTATATACATTACCATATCCATCAATCATTTGACCGTGTAGAAAGACGTAAATGATCTTCTAATTAACGTGGTCTAATATTTGTATGTGCAACAGTCAAGTTAAATACATACGTACACCAAACCGAAACAAAACAAACAGGCATTAAAACCAGATCCATTAGACTTTGTTTCCTTTACTATTTTGTTAACTTGCTAACCAAATTATAGCATTATTTTTTATTTTTAAAAACATATATTTTAGATATTTTATGTAATGATTTGTTGAAAAAGAGTCCTTTTGTACAGGGAGGTCTATTTTTTGCCAGCTATCTTTATGTTCTTGTCATTTAGTCAATTATCACCTTAAAATACGATTATTTCTCATTTGTCTTTTATTAACGCCCCCATATCCCAACTAGCCTTTTTTAGTATCTAGACCACTATCATTTTTTTGCAGCGATCCTTGCTGCAAAAAGTGAAAAAAAATGCGGGCCCCCATGTTTATAATGGTAAATATGGCAGAATAAAAGCGGGCCTCCTGTCAAAGTCGTTGCAAAAAATCTGATCAGGTTATCAAAAAAAATGATCGGGTTACTAGGCGTCATTAAACTCTGAAAAATATTACCCTACATACTGACCCCATTAATCTTTATTTTGATTTAACACATAGTATATGTCACACTCCAATTTTTTTCTTCTTCACTTCAACAATGGCAGAAAACTTTCCATTAATGTCTTCTTTGGTACTTCCAACTACCTCCATTATTACCACCTCCTAATTTTTATTTTTTCTTTCTTTTATTATTATAACATCAAACAACAACAATACTCATCCTACACGATCCTAAAATAGGTGAAATACAACAACAACGATATTCGATTACGTCAAAAACACATGATATACAAAAAGTAAAATATAGACAATTTACAACACCCATGTTACATAATTTTGTTATTTAAATTTTAGATATATAGTACTGTATATATAATTTACATACATGCATAGCACACGGTGCATTAATTACCAACAACCAAACCCTACATTGTACTCTTCTCTTTAACTTCACCTCTAAAACTAGCTTCCCCAAACATTCTCCCTTTTTAACTAACTTTATCTTTTTTCTTTTTTTTTTCTTCTACCTTCTTCCACTTTATCTGTGATAAAAACCAAGCATTCATTACACAAATCTTTGAGCTTCTATTTTTATATTGAGTTATCTTTGAGATTCATGCTTTTAATGCTCTGACCATTTATCTTTAAAGTAATTGTGAATGTTAAAGTAGTTCACAACTTTAACCTCATTGCCACACATGTGCCTTGTGACATTGTTTTTTTTGTCTCACTTCTTAATTCTTATGCTAATTGTATCAAATTGTTAGAATCTTAATATGGGCTTCTTTCATTTTCTTGCTATTTTCAAGAATAATAAAATATTTACCTCATTTTTTAGCTAAATTTACTATTTTTAGTGAATCTTGAAATGGGCTTTCTTCATTTTCTTGCTATCTTCAAGAAACATAAAAAAAGTTCACATTTTTAGTGCTAATTTGACCAAATTTTTAGTGTTAATTGGGCAGGATTAGATATCATTGTGGTTTTATTCTTGTTAAGTTTGAGAAAATTGTTATAGGGATTCATTGAAGAAGTTTTGAAGTCATTAATCATAGTCAAATGGGGCGCTATTCACCAAGTTTGCTGCTTTTTATGGTTTTTCTTTCATGGGGTTTCTTTATCTCAAAAACACATCAGTTACAATCAACTCAAACTCAACTTCTTCTTCAACTTAGGAAGCATTTGGAGTATCCAATGCAATTAAGCACTTGGGAAAATTTTAATGGTGATTTCTGTACTTTTGTTTCAAGCCCACAAGTTAGCATAAAATGTGAAGAAAATTTGATTATTGAGCTCAAAATAATGGGAGATAAGCTTTCAAAGGTTAGTGATTTTCATGGATATGCAATAAAAAACCAAACTTTATCTCAAACTTTTTCTATTGATTCATTAGTTGTTACATTAGCAAGATTGAATACTTTGAAAGTACTTAGTTTAGTTTCTTTAGGAATTTGGGGTCCACTTCCTGATAAAATCCATAGGCTTGCTTCACTTGAGCTTTTGGATATGAGTTCAAATTTCATGTATGGTTCAATCCCAAATCAAGTTTCAAGACTTGTAGAGCTTCATACTTTAACATTGGATGGGAACTTTTTCAATGAATCGGTTCCGAATTGGTTTGATTCGATATCGAACCTCACTATCCTTAGCTTGAAAAGTAACAGATTAAAGGGTCAATTCCCATCTTCAGTTACCAAAATGAAAAGCCTCACTGATCTTTCCTTATCTCACAATAGCCTTACTGGTAAGTTACCAGATTTAACCTCCTTATCTAGTTTAAATTTGTTGGATTTGAGGGATAACCATTTTGGTTTTGAGCTTCCGTTGTTACCTAAAGGAGTCACTACAGTTCTTTTGAGTAATAACTCATTTAATGGAAAGATTCCTGAAGAATATGGAAAAGTTGACCACTTACAACATCTTGATCTATCGTTGAATTCATTGGTGGGGACGCCACCATTTGGGCTATTCTCATTGCCAAACATCAGCTATCTGAATCTTGGATCCAATAGGTTAAGTGGGTCACTTCATAATATCCTGAAATGTGGGGAAAATCTTGGGTTTGTTGATATTTCAGTCAATCGGTTAAGGGGTAGTCTTCCATCTTGTTTAGACACAAATTCTAGTAACAAAAGAGTTGTGAAATTTAATGGGAATTGCTTGATTGGTGGTAATGGACAACAAGGGTCAGATCTTAGTTGTGAAGAAGTTAGTGTGAAAAAGAAGCGATCTTGGGGTAGTGTTGTGTGGATAGTGATTGGTGTTGTTGGTTTGATAGTGATCTTTTTGGTCATAGTTGCGTTTGTTCGGTTACTTTGTTGTAAAAGGAGACACAAGAGAGAACCTATTGCGTTACAACATACAGTACCAAAGGTTATTCAGGATGGTTTACCTTCAGCGATTTCTTCAGAAGTTCTTGCTAATGCTAGTAAGTTTCCCTTAATCTTGTTCGAATTTTGGCTGTGATCATCTGATTTTGATTATATATTACTTATTACATAATCACTTTAAAACTGACATTAAAATACCTGCATATCATCCCTATTTTCTGTGTGTGGCTAAGAGTTCATCAAAAACCAAGATGTATTGAGAGTTCATGTCAATTCCTTTTCATTCAGGGATCATATCTGAAGTATCTAAGTTAGGGACACAAGTTGCACCATCATGTCGTGTGTTTTCTATACAAGAGTTAGCTGAAGCCACTGATAATTTCTCTGCGTCGGTGTTTCTGGGCGAAGGCTCAATCGGAAAGGTATCATCAGGCTTTTCTAGTGTATGCTGTAATTGTATGCTCTTATCATTGCAAACCAAAGTTAAAGTTTTGAGTTTGAAGTCAAACTAGCTAAATTTCTGACTTAAAACTGATTTGCTCAAATTTGCTAGAAAATCTTTACAAACCCTTTAATGATATAATGGCATATAGCATACGTCACTTACACAAAACATATATAATGACGCTTAATTTCTAAAGTACTAGATTATCAATGGAGAAACTTCTTAGCTGCAACAAAAGTTCTTAAGTTCTAACCTTTCGCAGCTTTACAAGGGAAAGTTAGAGAACGGAAGCTATATGGTTATACGATCTCTCTCATTATTTAAAAAATACTCAATCCGAAACCTCAAAGTTCGGTTGGATCTTCTGTCAAAACTTCGTCATCCACATCTTGTTGGATTTTTGGGTTATTGCATTCATGATGCTGGCTTAGAAGATTCCACTTCGAGCAGAGTCTTTCTAGTACATGAGTATATATCTAATGGAAATTTCCGTACTCATCTCTCAGGTTAGTCCGCTCATAACGAAATGATAATCCATATATTATATTTGATTTGGGAAATTGTACCTAAAATAGTCCTTTTAGCCAATTATAAGATTATAATACGGAGTATTAGGAAACATACTCTTACAATAAGCATTTGAGGTATTAGCTTAAAATAAGATTATAATACGTGCAATTGTTTTTGTTTAACTTGGTTAGGTTTTAAGATCAAGATCCTAGGCTCCTAGGCTGTATCATATTGACCATTTTAGCAATTTCATTTTTTTTAATTATTTTTTATTTTTTGCGATGATTTTTGCAGAGTGCTCTCCAAATCAAATATTCAAATGGTCAGATCGGTTAGCAGTTTTGATTGGAATTGCCAAGGCAGTACATTTTCTGCATACTGGTGTAATTCCTGCTTCTTCAAGCAATAGATTAAGAACAAATAATATATTGCTTGATGAGCATCGTATTGCAAAGCTAAGTGACTATGGAATGTCCATTATCACCGAAGATATAGAACAGCTTGAGGTTATTAAACTCTATCCTTCATTCTTTCTCTTTAATTGTTGGCTTTCCTGACTTAGATTATACTTGTGATATAGGCAAAGGGTGATGGTCCAAAAGCAAAGGGAGACGGTCCTAAATCATGGTAATGAACCAGTTCTTGGTTGTCATCTTATAGTACTGTGGGTCTGTAGGGTGGAAAAATAGGCAGTTTGGGCGGGTTGGGTAAGTGGTTAAATCGTGTAACTTATAAATAACATATGATTACAACTTTAATGTACACATTTAAGAGGGAAAATAAATAGAGCAACATGGAAGGTTTTATGCATTTGAATACATTTTTGGATGAATTTTAACTTGTTTGACATGTTTCCTTTTTAATCAAATATCTAAACTTAACCATTAGAGATAAAATATAGCCCAGGGCTACCCATTTCTATATAAATTTGAACTGACCGCCTCTATCAAATATGTTTACGGCTGTGTAAATATAGTTTTTTGATGATGGAGTCAAAATGTGGTAGGCATATGAAGAAGTTGGCTGATGATGTATACGATTTCGGGTTCATATTGCTCGAAACACTTGTAGGCCCGATTGTAACAGGGAAAGGCGAAGCGTTTCTGCTTAATGAAATGGTAAACGATATCTCATTACTAGGGTTTTTTCGAAAAAGATTCACAAAGATCAAGCTTTCCTTAAAAAGTTATTCATAAATATCGATATTTTGTCGTTTATGCAACAGAAATCTTTTGGAAGCCAAGATGGTAGGCAAAGAATTGTTGATCCAGTGGTCTTAACAACTTCCTCACAAGAATCATTATCGATTGTAATATCAATCACGAACAAGTGCATCTCCGCTGATGCAGCAAACCGGCCCTCGTTTGAAGATGTACTCTGGAACCTGCAGTATGCAGCTCAAGTACAGGCCACAGCTGATTCTGAACAGAGATCAGATGGCGCATCTTAATGACACGAGCTCATTAACAAGTTAGTAGTAATTATAGATTTATAGATACCACTCGAGAGGAAGATTTATTCATACTTTATGCACATAATTAGATGTGTAAACAGCTATAAATCTCTAATCATTGTGCTTTCTTTAACATTCTTGTAACAAATCTTACTGTAAATTACACATTGTTTATAAATTCTTTGGTACATTTGGAAATTTGCAATGAATATATCCATATATTTGATGCAGATCAGAAGCTATTCAGCTAACACAGGCTACAGGTACACATAATGATGTTAACAACCAAGAAAAATTCGAATGGAACTCAAATTACCAACCATCTTGTTCAAAAATGATACGGGATGTATAAAGACGACTTATTTTACTCAATTTGCCTAAAAGGAAAATATATTAAGAAAACCAGAAAAACTGCACTTAAAGCAATAAACATACTATACACTTATCTGTTAAACACAGATGGGCTTAACAACAAGAGGTTTACAAGAACTTTCACCTACAGTGAACTGCTCCTCTTCTTCTGACAACTCTGCCACTAGTTTTGACAACTTTTGCACTACTTCTCCAGCATTTGGCCTCAACAAAGGATCATTTTCAACGCAAGCTTTTGCTAGATTTGCTAACATGACTGCTGCATCAAACGAATAATTCTCCCCCAACACGTTATCCATCCATTGTCTTAGCTTCTCAGCAGCATCACTTGATTCCAGTATTAACTTGATTTCATTATACAAGAAGACACTCCCTTCTTCTTTCTCCAGCTTGCTAACGGGTGGTTTTCCTGATAAAATTTCAAGCAAAACCACCCCAAAAGTGTAAATATCACTATTTTTAGTTATTGCATCTGAACTCTTATCTATAAGTTCAGGTGCATTGTACCCTCTATCCCATGAAAAAGGTTCCGCTGAAGCTGAACCTTCTTCAGGGATATCTTTAACGCATTCTTCCATACCAAAGTTCCCGATCTTGGCATTAAATTCTTCATCAAGAAAAATATTTCGACTTTTGACATTTCTATGAATGTACATCGGGCTCATTATCTGATGCATGTAATGTAAAGCAGTGGCAACATCCAAACAAATCTTTAGCCTCTGGTTCCAAGTCAAAAAACAAGAACATGAAGCAATGAAATGACTCTTCATTGCTAATCCACCATGAATCCAATCCTTTAACGACCCGTTTTTTGCATACTCAAAGACCAAATATGCAGAGTCAGACTCAGCTGCTTTACAACTCCCCAACAGTCTGACAATATTCGGGTGAAAATGGGTTGAATCATTACAGAGATCAAATTTAATCTTGGAAATGGTACTGTGGTCAGTGCACTTGATGGCCAGGTCTTTACCTTTATGGCGTCCATGGTACACGCTGCCACCAATCAGATTGCCCGAACAGAAGTCTGCAGTGGCCGTGGTCAGCTCCTGTACTGTGAAGGTTTCCACCACCATGAGCTTGTGTGAGGAGGATTCAAATGAGATTTTGTTTTCGCTAACTGTTCGTACACTTAGACTTAACTGTTGAAGCTCTAAATCGACATTCTTTTTAGATATCGAGCCATGGTGTGGATTCATCTTCTTCCATAGGATCATGTATGTTGCAAATGCTGCAATGCCAACACATATAGTGAATGCAACTATACTTACAGGAATGTAAACTCGAGGTTCCCACATTTTTCTACTAGTTAATTATTATTATAAGTCCATGTTAAGTAAAACTGAGCCTGACAATTGTTAATATAGATCTCACCATTATAAAAAAAACAACAAAACATGTTAAAGGAATTAATTTAACTTCAATCCCAAGAAGACTAAAAAGGGATCACAAACTTATATTATTTTTAAAAATGTTTAAATGGTGTTCATGATTGCATTTGTGAAAGATTTTCTGATTATCATATTTACAAAATGCACATACTAAGAATATGGTTTTTGACAAACGACTTGAAAAAATAATCATTTACGTTTTTGTAAAAACTTATTATTTTGAAAGAAGGAAAAAAGGATCAAGACGTTTTTTTCAATATCTATGGCGTCGCGAACACTATATTTCTCCACTTGTGTCACAAATTTGTCTCAACATAACTAGTAAATGACTTTTAATATCTCAAACGTATATAAAGACTACTGATACTGCTACATTATCTTATATTTCTCCACTTGAGCGAACTTCTTATTTTTTATCAAGAGACAAACAGAAGTGCAATGATGTCTTGATGGATATTGTGTTTTGGGTCAATGAACATTGGATCTGTTCACAAAAGAGTAGACAGTTAATAAACAGGTTTATAGGACTTGCCAAACTGCAACTTTTTATCACTCTTAATTAAGCAAGTTGCAACATCTAAACCAAGGTAACAATGACCAATTTTCTGGGTTACACAAAAGAACTACTTACAATACAACAGTAACGCATAAAAAGTTACAGGTGTTGATTTTAGAAGCTTATATGTCAAAATTTAAGGTTCAAAAAATTAGAAAATAGTGTACCATTTTGTCAAACAGAGAATACATGTGCACGTGGCTACACATGCTCCTCATTGGTACTCCAAGAAAGCCTAAACATATAATAACAAAATGTTTCTTACCTCCCTTGCACAGAAAATAAATTTTCATTGATATAAACTTTCTAACCAATATTATATTGGGAAAAGTATTTGTGTATTATATGAAAGAAATTTTAGTCGGGTTCATTGTATGTAAGTAACATGTTAAAACTGAACGAATCATGTAAGAATTCAACGTGGCACCACCAGACATCTCATACATGGCCCAATGAGAGACCTCAACATCAGCTTGTTTACACAATTCATTCAGTTTTTACAGATTACTTACATACAATGAACCGGACTAAAGTTTCTTTCATACAATAATAACTGACCACAAGTTACATACACACACAGATACTTTTCCCTATTATATTATATGATACGGAAGCTCTATTTTCATGTGTTTCGTGTACATATATAAACAGGTTTTAGGTAAAATAAAATAAGTATTAAATTAAAATAAATAAAACAATAGGTTTATCTTCATTGAAAATTACCGTGCATCATGAAAATCATCATGCATCAATTGCTTCGTAAATCTTCGTGCACCATGATCTAAAGATCAAGATCTTGTCTTATTTGTTTTACTTTAATATTTGTTTTACAATACTTAACCCCTATATAAACATGTTTAATAAAAACTAAGCGTATTCTTTTAAAGTCTCTTTTTAGGCTGTATTTTTGAGTTTATTGTTTAAAGAAAGAAAGTCTAAGTGGTTGGAAAAGAAATGACTTAACTTTTTTTTTTTCCAAATCATCCTATAAATGGAATGATTGTATTTGAACTAGTTTGATAAAATTTTACATCCACTTCATCTCATCTCATTTCTTTTCACTCTACGAGCATGGTACCAGCACAATGAGCCGGCGATGACGGCGGTGTGATGGCGGTGACGGATGGTGATGGTAGTAGCAACGTTAAATGATGCAGGTAATTAATGGAGAGGCGTTTGATTTAAAATGGGTAGTAGAGATATTTTATAAAATAAAAAACTAATTGTGTAATATAATATTAAGAGTTTGTGGTGATTTAGTTCATTAAGAATAGTTTGTAGATGTAGTATGGGTTGAAAATGTGTTGAATAGTTTAGGGTATTTTGGATTTTTTAAAATAAAAAGTTGAAAGAAGGAAATGGTAGTTTATTTATAAAAGAGTAAAGATAAAGATAATATCCTTTAGCATTTTTTTTTCTTACCATAAAAAACTTGAGAACATACTTGCTTTTGAGGTTAATTGTATTATTTGTATGCCCATAAGCAAAAAATATATCCAAGCTTTATCATAAATTGTTATAAACTTACAATACATAAACTTCTAACCGATCATGCCCATTTCAAAAGCTCTCTTAGGCCCCAAAATCACTTGAGAATTGAGATGCCCCTAGTTAACGACATGACCATTCAAACAACAATTGTCAACAAAAGTAGTTCAATGTCGGTTTCATTGTGAATTTGTGATGAATGATGAAATTTTTGTAGTGGTATACTGGAGTCAGTTATTTTTATTAATGGCAGTCAAAAGAGTTTAAAAAAGTGTTCTACACTCATTCTTTTTTTTACTTAATAGACTTAATAATTATGAACTTAATGCATTCAGTTAAATTTTATGTTTTTTTTTTACTTAATAAACAAAAATAACCGTGAATTACTTATTTTTTACTTAATACATTCAGACATTTTTTATACATTAAATTACTTAATACACTCAGCATTTAATGTAAAAAAAAAAACGGTCAACCCTATCTACAAAAGTATTGGACTATTGGAATTTGGAAGTCATTAAGAGTTAAGATGCACTTTTACATTGGGCTAGATAAGCCCATAATATGTCAGCCTTAAATATATCAGCCCAAATACTTGCTTGTTTTAACGAATCCATGAATCCATCTAAATCAAAAGAAAAAAAAAAGATTGCAAGTAAAATAACTAACACTTAACGCCGTTTTTTTTTTTCCAGATTTTTGAGTCATAATATCGTTTTCAACAATGTACAAGAGGTTGAAATCTGAGATGTATATAGCTTTATATCACTTAAGTGCGATGATAGAGGCTTTAGTCTTTTAAAGAAAAGACGAAAGTTTAAATCCTGACAAGGTGACAATGATGTAATATTGAATTCATAGAATAAAAAAACAAAACAAAACAAAACAGGTTATCCACTTTAGTTGATAGATTAACATCTACGTATTTGTATCCAATACTTTTACAGAACGATAAAAGCATAATACACAAGAAAGGTCAAAGGTGCCCAAACAATCCATATAAATTTGCTTTTACCAATTAATATACTGGAGTCTAAAACGCAATAAACTAGGCAAAGTATTCGTGTATGACAATGATTAAGGCGAGTTGAGCCGGATTGGAGAAAAAAAGAGTTTGATTCAATTTTGGCCAAACTTGATTAAAAAAAATATAAAAAAAATAACTCGTTCAATTCGTTTAAAATTTGGTTTAAAGTATATAGACAGCTGTGCAAATGTTTCTAAACATATCTATAATGTCCTGCAAACAATTATATAGACCTATAAACATGCTATACATAAGTATGATTTCAAAATTTACGAACATGGTACCCGCCAATACGGCGGCGAATCGGCGATAACGGTAGTGTGATGGTGGCGACGGATGGTGACGGTGGTGGTGGCATCAATTGGTGTAGGTAAACGTATTTGATTTAAAAGGGGTTAGTAAAGATATTATATAATATAATGGACTAATAGTGTAATTTAATATTAAAGGTTGATGGTGATTTAATTCATTAAGGGTATTTTGGTCAATTCGCATGTCTCATTTTTTTTAAACTTTCAACATGAGCTTATAATTTTTATATAGTAAAATATAGATGTATGTAAATTCCAATCCTAACATTTCAATCTAGGATTTCGAGTAACCCGTAGCACAAAAATAGTCACTAACCTCAATTTTTTATAAGAGTTTTAGCAAAATAACGCTAATGACTAGATACTTATGATTTTTAAGCATTTTTCAATGACTTTTCACTAATATTAGCATTTTATAAGAATTTTAGAGCTCTTGGTATTTTCATTTTCCATCTAGTTACTAGAATACATATCTATAAGTTTGTTACAATAAAAAACTTTCAAAATTTTAAAATTATCCACAGTGACGGAAATCCCAAATTTCGTTAACCCATAGCACTAATAAAAAAATCAACGCCATTTGAAAATATCTACATTACATGGATTAACCCGGGTTTCCCCACCTTTAGTGTAGTTTCGTACCTGTAACATTCTTAAGCTACTCTTCACCTGATGTGTTTGTTGGGTTATATAACTATTATCAAATCAAATCACAAAGCATGCAACGAAAGACAAGATCTATGCAGTTTAATTTATTAATCAAAGTATAGAATATGTACCTTATAATGAAGAGATTAAAACAACCTCTCTACGATTGCACACTCAACGTTGGAACGTATGTATGCTAGTACTTGATCACGAACCGAACAACCCTTTGTTTCTTGCTATAATTTTCGATCCCAAACAAAAACCAAAAACCCCTTTTATCTTGTTGAAGTCGAATGAACCAAGAGGGAGGGAGAGAGAAGAGATTTTTAGGTTTTAGAAAACCTAATTAATTGTGTGTGTAAAACAATTAACCTAGGCATCTATTTATAGTGTTTAGGAAACTTAATGACCAAGTCTTGAGGGTTTTGAGGCCCTAGTCGACCGTCCCCCACCCCTATAACATTCTAGAGGGGTTTCCTAATTGTTTCCTAATTCCAACTCTTCTCCGTTAAGTCCGTTAGTTAAGTACCGTTAACTTTTAACTCTTTTAACGAACCTCCGTTAGTTTTTCGTGATCAAATTAATTAATAAATTACATTTAATATATTAATCAATTTATAGTTACATTCACGTTGAGGTGTGACCCCGTAGACTTAAATATTTTTCGGACATATGTTCATTTTACGTGATCATATTCTAATAGCTCCCTCTTGAGCTCGTAATGAATGAAGGTAATAACATTGGTAAGCGTCTAGCAACACACCAATGCTCCCGAAAACATTTAAGTATAGTTTTAAACGGTTAAGACATTTATTATCCTTTTATTCCGATACCTTTGTTAAATATGAATATGGATCGAGATCATTTCATAATTTAACGATTATGTTTCTCACTCTATAACTAATTAATGATTACCAAATATAATCGAGAATAATCTGGATTTATTTGGGCACGACCATGCAAACATCTTAATTAGTCCTAATGAGGGCGCCAAACGGTATCATGCTTCAATTTCAAATTGAAAGAACAAATCCTATATTGACTACACGTGTCAGTCATCATATTTCACGACGCTTTCTGAAAATAGCCCTTTATGTACCCCCTTATTCAGGTGAGTTAGAACTATATCTAATAAGTGTTATTCATATATGCTGACCTACTTGTATCTCAAGTCAAAGGATCAATAAAAGTAACCATTTGCGAATTTCACTCAATGACAATGATCCATAAAGTGATAATTCGTTAGTGGGGTAGTCCGATATGCATCCGCTATGGATATCATGTGAGTTTGGTGGGATCCATCCATTACATATTCCAAGAATATAACTAATTACTCACATTTGTCTTCGTTTAATTATATTCCCATATAATTAATCGACAATGGACAATTTAGAATATTTAATAATATATAAAATATTAAATGAAATATTCAAGGATTAAACATGCAAATATAGGACACAATTTAAAATTGAATGAAATTAAACATATCAAGTACTTTATTTCATTATAGAAAATATAAATTGTTTAACATCCCTTATCCAAATACCGAAACAACAGATTTACATGAAATAACTAGCTAATTTAAGTCCTATGCCCTCGGCATGCCTTTCAAGCCTGGGCCTAGACAAAGCTTTTGTGAAAGGATTAGCTAAGTTAAAATCTGTGTGAACTTTGAGTAATAATGTCTGGCACATTTCTGAACTCCAGGTTCGTTGGCAATGATTAATGCACCGGTATTATCACAGTACAAATCAGTGGGTAATTCATTTGAGGGGATCACGTCAAGCCCGCTAATGAACTTCCTTATCCAGACTGCTTCCATTGCAGCTTCTGAGGCGACAATGTACTTAGACTCTGTTGTAGACACGGCAACTGTGGTTTTTAGCTCATAAAATTCCACCGTGCCTTCATTTAAACAATGAAGACGTATCCCGAATGATATTTCGAATCATATTTATCAGTCTGAAATCCAACATCACAAATTCTATTACCATTTGAATTTTTGATCGGGATTTCAACCATACACCAAGAATAATTCTTTAGTAGCACACATGTACTTAAGAATATTCTTTATAGCAATTCAATGATCCTATCCAGGATTTTGCTGATAGTGGCTAACTATATTTTGCGTGAACGCAATATCAGGTCTAGTGCATCTTATCGCATACATAATAGATCCCACAACCGAAGCATAAGGGATTTTTCGCATACGCTCCACCTCATTAGGGGTAGAAGCACTGTTCTTGCTAGATAAGTTAAGTCTTTGCATGAGTGACCTTATCAATATAAGCACTTTGACTTAATCTAAACAACCGCTTTGATCTATCTTAGTAGATCTTGATTCCAAGAATAAATGCCGCTTCTCCTAAATCTTTCATGGCAAAACACTTTCCAAGATGGGATTTCACATCTTGCAACATTGGAATGTGTTTTCCTATGATTAATATGTCATTGACATATAAGAAAAGGAAAGTAACATTACTCCCACTAGCTTTGCGATATACACATGGCTCATCGGGATTTTGAACGAAACCAAACTTTTTGATTTCTTCATCAAACCGTTTATTCCAACTTCTTGATGCTTGCTTTAGTCCATAAATGGATCTTTGAAGCTTGCATACTTTGTTGGGATGTTTCGGATCAATAAAACCTTTCGGTTGATCCATATAGACTTCTTCATCCAAGTAACCATTTAAGAAGGCAGTCTTAATATCCATTTGCCATATCTCAAAGTCATAGTACGCAACTATGGCTAAGAGAATCCTAATAGCTCTAATGTCTGCAACTGGAGAAAAGGTTTCATCATAATCAACACCGAAACGTTGAGTATAACCTTTCGCCACGAGACGAGCTTTATAGGTGTGTACATTTCCATCCATGTCCGTCTTCTTTTTGAAGATCCACTTACACCCAACAGTTTGAGCATTTTGTGGAAGATCAACCAAGTTCCAGACTTGATTGTCTTTCATGGATTTCATTTCCACCTTCGTAGCTTTAAGCCATTTGTCAGATTCCGGATCTGATAATGCAGCTTTGAAATTCAGAGGCTCATCGAGATCTCCAACAACGTCTTCTTCTAGCATCAGACATAGTCTTTTGGTAGGACGTCTAGTCCTTTCGGACCTACGAAGTGGAATCGCTTCATTATCATCGACTTGAGGTTCATCACTTTGAACATTCCCCCCCCCCCCAAGTTAATGATTGCTAGTATCTTCAGAAGGTGACACATCTTCCTCTAGAGTCTCATCAAGTTCTACAATCCTCCCACTGTTCTTTTGAACTAACTTCTTTTCAAAGAACTCAGCATAACGAGCAACACGAACAGTGTTTTTGGCGGGATCATAGAAGTCGTAACCCATCGTTTCCTTAGGGTATCTGACAAAGATGCACTTAGTAGTCCTGGGTTCAAGTTTGTCACGCGTATCGCGCTTCACAAGTGCCTCACATCCCCAAACTCTTAAGTAAGACAAATTAGGGACATCACCATGCCATAATTCGTACGGTGTCTTGTCAACCTTCTTGGTTGGAACCATATTGAGAATGCGTACAACAGTCTCTAGAGCATAATCCCAAAACGAAAATGGGAGAGTTGTACGGGTCATCATTGATCTCACCATGTCTAGCAGAGTTCGATTTCTCCTTTCAAACACTCCATTATGTTGAGGAGTGTATGGAGGAGTAAGCTGTTGGATAATGCCACATGCTTTAAGATAATCCTTAAACTCCTGGCTTAAGTATTAACCACCTCTATCAGAACGAAGAATCTTGATGGTTTTACCGAGTTGATCTTCTACTTCATTTTTAAACTCTTTGAATGTTTCAAAGACTTCATGTTTATGTTTAAGCAAGTAAACATAACCATAACGACTGAAATTATCCGTAGAATAATGAAGTAGCTAGCATTTTTCCTTGACATATGTCTAAAAGGGCTACATACATCGATATGTATTAGTCCAAGTAGTTCCTTAGCCCTCTCCGGTTTTATGCGGAAAGGGTATTCTCGTTATATTGCTGAAAATACAAGATATGCATTTGTCAAATGATTCATCATTTGATTGTAAGATCCCTTCACATTGAAGTTTTTCAATGCTTTTCTTGCTAACGGTAATTCGAAAGACACGCATTTATCAAACGATTCATCATTTGATTTGTAAGATCTCTTCACATTGAAGACTTTTAATGCGTATCTTGCTACTTATAATGCCGAAGACACGCATTTATCAAATGATTCATCATTTGATTTGTAAGATATCTTCACATTGAAGTCTTTAAATGCGTTTCTTGACAAAAATTAAACAAGATGACCATGTCAAAGATAGAGTCCAAGTTAACTTGACTCTTTTGCTATTGAATTATCATTTGAATCTCATCAACATTTATAATTCAGTTAAGAAAATACTTGAAGAACTGGTTAAACCAACTTGCTTCTTCTTCTTGTTCAACTCAGCTAGATACTTAGGACAATTCCTCTTCCAGTGTCTCATTATAGCATAGTGATGACAAGCCTGGTCTTTTAGCCATATGCTCCTTTTTCCAAAGGGTCTTTTAAGGTTTTGAGACTAAACACTTTGTTTTCTCTTACCTAAGTTCTTGCCTTTAGCTTTACGGTTGTTTTGCTTTCTAAACCATTCCCCCCTTGATCATAAGACCTTGGGGTATCTCAGATTTCTTGGAAGGTTTTCTTCATACTCAATCAACTTGATATGAAGTCCAACTATGCAAATATGCAATTAGTTTAATAAGAATTGACAGAAGATACACATAGTTTAATCCTTTCCATAATGCTCAAAGTAACTCTTCATCTTGAGTACATGAGCATTTTCCGATTTCCCATACTCGTGTTCAAGTTATGGAGTGACTCAATTAGCTAAAGTATTTCAACTCCAACTTGTTTTCCGTACATAGATTTGAGTTATTTGATCATATCACACGGATTTTGCAATCCGAATTGCCTTTTGAAGCTCAGGAGACATGCTTCTAGCATCAAATAAGCAACCTCAATATGTCTATTGTACCGAGTATTTTATGCTTCCAACTGCAAAGCAGTGACATTCGCATTAGGAATAGTGGTATCTGAGTTTCAATGACATCGGAATTCTTTTCAACTCTTAGAACAATTCTCTATTGACAAAAACAGTCATTGAAATTGGTTTTAGAAAGTTTTCTCTTTCTAGCATCGACCTGAAAGCCGATTGGTGTATGTTTTGTGAAGGATTTGTTGCCTTTTACAAAACAGATTCAAGTTCAATTATCGGTATTTTCGATAATAAATCCTTAAGAAATTAATTACCCAATGTTTATAAAATAAACAATTAATTTCATTAAGGCTAGGATCCAATTGACATGCAACCATTTCATCAGTTGATCTGCTAGAAATGATTGCACTCAAAAGGTAAGTGACGAGCAATAATTGCATTACAAGTGCAATTCCTAGAAAGTATGGGACCTACGTAAGACGCTCGATTCATCAAGTGATCTTTTGCAGTCATGTTTTGTCCCATCTTTTGCCACGGGTCAAGGTCTCACCACTTAACTCGCTTTAAGTCGTCCAACTAAGAATGTGCAAAATTGACCACCACTGTGTACCAGTGAATGGGTTTTGCCATGCAATCGCCATTTCACCACTGTGTACCAGTGAGTAAAACAACGATCCCATGTGTCCTTGACAAATTGGATGGCAAATGACTTAAGTTTATTGGGTCATTCAATTTGATATGTGATCAAAAAGTTATGTTTCGAAGATTCATGCATATCTTCTAAACATAATATTTAATAAAATCATTTTTATAGTCTTAACAACACAAGAGAGCTCGGCAGCTCCATTTGAACGCACAAAGAAGCGCAAGGGCAAAGGTTTGCGATGAACGCAATTAAAAATCCGCCCTTTTAGAAGGCTAGCGCACTCCGACTTATACCTCTCTTAGAGTTTGTTCAAATGGGTGAGCCGGTGTATCTCAAGGTTGTAAGACTCCAATTTTATTAAAAAATCTCTATTTCGATATTGCTTAGTCAAGTTTATATTTTCTCAAAAACAATTTTACATCACAATTTATATCACAATAAATATGTAAAATCATAAACTTACTAAAAATACAACTTAACAATTTAAGGTAAGTTACTAAATATACAACTTAACGATTTAAGGTAACTTACTAAATTTATAACTTAACAATTAAGGTAATAAACCTAATTTTGGTCACTATGGTATAAGATTTGGCTCCTCTTTCATAAGGAAAGAGACCAAATACATCAATTTCCTTGATTGCGTAAGCAAAAATCTAATAACAAATTATCTACCATAAATAAACAAGTTGCTGATTTGGAAAATCCAGCAGCTTCACGACCAAATCTGGCCCTGAATAAGGCCGAACTGGGCTTAGCACAAAACACGAAAGTTGTAGCCCTATGAGTCAAGCATCTACTGTAAAAAATTGAGCTTCCAACTCCTTACGGTTTATTAGTTATGATTTTTTTAGTGAACTGGTGTCAAACAGAAAATTTCACAAAGCATAATCACATTGTCACACAACTAATTCTTCAATTATCTAGCATAATTAACCCTAATGATCAAGATTTCATATCAATATATCTAAGTAAGAATCATGAATGATTTGCATGAAAAATTCATGATTTTTACTTCTTTTTAACCATTAAAAATAAAGGTACACATATAATCACATGCAATTTATCATATAAACATGCAATTAATCAAAACTTGGATTAGAAACCCTAAAAAAAACCTTTTTTTTTATTTTATTTTCTGGAATTTCGATCCATATATATATATATATATTAAAACTTTTTTCATATTTAAATAATGTAATTAAATTACAAAATCAATTTAACAATATATATATATAATCAAAATTTTTTTAAATCAAGAACCCTAAGCCCCCTTCAAGTTTTGATCTTTTGGTAATCAAAAAACATACATAGTAGGCTCGTGATACCACTGTTGGGTTATATAACTATTATCAAATCAAATCACAAAGCACGCAACGGAAGACAAGATCTATGCAGTTTAATTAATTAACCAAAGTATAGAATATGTACCTTATAATGGAGAGATTAAAACAAGAACAAGGTTTAAATAACCTCTCTACGATTGCACACTCAACGTTGGAACGTATGTATGCTAGTATTTGATCACGAACCGAACAACCCTTTGTTTCTTGCTATAATTTTCGACCCAAACAAAAACCAAAAACTCCTTTTTTCTTGTTGAAGTCGAACAAACCAAGAGGGAGGGAGAGAGAAGAGATTTTTAGGGTTTTAGAAAACTTAACTAATTGTGTGTGTAAAACAATTAACCTAGGCCTCTATTTATAGTGTTTAGGAAACTTAATGACCAAGTCTTGAGGGTTTTGAGGCCCTAGTCGACCGTCCCCCACCCCTAGAACATTCTAGAGGGGTTTTCTAATTGTTTCCTAATTCCAACTCTTCTCCGTTAAGTCCGTTAGTTAAGTACCGTTAACTTTTAACTCTTTTAACGAACCTCCGTTAGTTTTTCGTGATCAAATTAATTAATAAATTACATTTAATATATTAATCAATTTATAGTTACATTCACGTTGAGGTGTGACCCCATAGGCTTAAATATTATTCGGATATACGTTCATTTTACGTGATCATATTTTTAACAGTGTTCGGTTAGAAGTTTTTAGTAACTAACTCGCAACTTCGCAAGCTTTTCAACATAAAATCCCTATTAATATAAAAGCTTTTAGAACATCTGCAAAAGTTTTAAAAAGTTTAACAGTCTTTAAAATGAAAATTACCGGAAAAAGTTTGAAAAGTAAGTCTCATCTATTAAGTCATAACTTTCACCTACTGCTTTTGTCAAATATATACCAAGCTTAACGTATAATTTGTTTCACTTAAAAGCTACTAGGTCGTAGTCCGCTCAAATAATAGCAAAGTTTAGAGCCATAATAAATTGATTATGGTTTTACACTTTTACTTATTTATTGACGGGAAATAAGTAAATCCATAATCAATTTTTTACATGAATGAACATTTGCAACAACAATGACACATGACCCGTTAGTTTTGTGGCCGATATGATTATAAGCCAACACCTATCCTTCCCAGGAAATAAAATGCCAAATTAGATATTTATGCTAAAAATTCACAAGTTGTTCGCAATGTTTTAAAAACCGGTATACCGGCGTAGAAAATTTTTCCGGTATTATCGGTAATACCGGAAATATCGGCCGGTATGACTATTTTTAATTTATTATATTTTTGTGTAAAAATCCTACAAAACTTGTTACAATTTAACAAAATTAGTCAAAATACAATTATAATTTACTCAAAAATAATACCAAATATGTATTTAATAACAAAATATAGGTTTTAAAGTTCACAAATAACAAAAAATAACATTAAAGTATCATAAAAATAATTTTTTAAAAAAATCAAAATTTATTTTTTGAAAATACCGGAAATACCGGTATGATAATACCGGAAAATACCAGGAATACCGGCCGGTATTGAATAGTGAAAATACCGGACTTAAAATACCAGCGTGGTCTCCGGTACCGATAATACTGGTAATACCGGTCGGTATTTACCGGTATTTAAAATATTGGTTGTTCGTAACTTTGCATGCTTACTTAGAAATCACGTGTCCAAATATCTAAAGAATTTGGAACTTAGATTTTTGTTACTACTACATAATGGGGTATTTGTTACCGTTAATTTTACACGGATGTGAAAATAGATGTGTAAATTTGTTAAAATACAATTTGTTACACGGCTTTAAGGTCACAACTGTGTAAAATTAAAAACGCGGAGATACATGTTACGGCAAAATTATCTAATAATATCTTGCTCTACAAATATCTTAAAATATATCAACCCATGTTAGTATTTTACAGGGGTTTATTTTAGTGACAACAATGTTATGTTACATTATTTATAATTTTACTCATAAACTATTTCAATATTCTTGACTTAATCAATGTAAGATATTGAACTTGATCTTTTCATCATGAGACCAGAGCTCATGACATCCAACTAAAGCTTAAATAACTTGCATATTCTAATGTCGAATTTATAAGTTAAAATAACGAGTTACTTTTGAATTTATTGATTAACTTATGATTTTTTTTTTATGTTTTTTTATAGGTCTTCAAAATATATATATATATATATATATCATTTTATTTTATTTTTAAGTTTTCACGCGTTCTCAATTTTTGATTCATGCATTTAATAAGCTTTTCGAGGCATAAAACAAAGTTTGATGAATAGACAAAGTTCGATGACATAGAAAAAATATAAACAAATAATGTAACTGATTAGATTAGGACCATTAACATTAATTAATTATAAGGTTTGGAGGTTTATGTCCATAAAATTGGTCATTTTGATTGACATTGACTAGTCTAATAAACTTAACTCGTTTTTGTGTGTGAATTTGATTGTTAGAATAAAATATAACATGAGTTTAGATTAGTTTTAAGTCAATTTGTTAAAAATCTAAACAATGTTTTTAGTGACTAATGAAACGTGAATTAAGAAAAGAAAAAAAAACATATGACCATGTTATGCCTCCTTGTTGATGATCAAAAAACCTAACCCCCTATTGCTACTACCTGTCTCATTTTTTGGATTCACATATAAAATATGGGTGTGTTTCGTGGGTGGATATAGATAAATGAATTTCGTGTATACATCATGGGTTTTTAATAAATTTGTTATTTGTTTATGTTATTTAATCTACTTAAAGTCATTGTTTTAATTTTATCTTTACCTAATATAACTATAGTACCATTAATAAAATATATTATAATATAAATGATTCAATCTATAAAATAACTACAATATATACCATTTTTTATATCAAAAACTTTTATATTAATAATTACGTACCGTTGTCATCATCACCCACTCGCTACGACCACCACCACACCGTTGCCGCTACCGTCATTTCTACCGCATCATGCGACCATACGTCTACTAACAGAAAATGAAATTGCCCGTTAGTTTAGTTTACACCGCCATTTTACTTCCCGATAATGCCATCCATGACAAAGATAAGAACATTGACAAAAGTAAAAGTAACCAAGTCATTATTAAAGTTATACATCACTTCATATTGAACGAATATCATGCTAACAATATCTTTCTATCTGTTAATACGATTGATAGGCTAGAAGAAAACAATGACTAAAAGAAAGATATAAAAATGTGATTGAAAAGTAAGTTAATAAATTAAAATAAAATTTATTAACAAGATTTAAGGGAAGTTAATTAATGAAAATAAAATTTATTAACAAGATTTAAGGGAAGTTAATTAATGAAAAGAAAAATATTAACAAGATTATATAACATTTGTGCTAGAATTAAGCCTACATTGTGAATTACAACTTCAACAATTACTTTAAAAAAAAATAACTTCAATTAATTTTATTATAAAAAAGGTTTATGACTTAATTAATTTCAGTATTTGTAATTTCATTTAATATAATATAAAATATGTGATATACAGTAATATCAAATGATGACCGGTGAAAGATACGTAATGCAAAAATAAAATTTATTATAAAGTTATAGTGACAGGAAGATTTATTCACTTTTCCTTAAGAAAAAAAAAAAAAGTTTTGCTATGCCCTTACTTTGACAATTCAATTAGATAGGGATGCAATTTTTTAACTTATGCTCCATTTAAGCATAGTTATATAGAGAAAAGTTAAATTAGGGACTGTTTGGGACTCCTTTTACTTCCTTCTCTGACCACCACCATGATCCTCCGGCGACGGCGATCATCTCCGGCGAGACTTACACATGTGTAAGTATCTTACACATGTTTTAAGTACAATTTTTTTTAGGTAGATCACCCATCACCGGTCACCCCCTATGACTTATCACACTATGACCTATCACCCTCAATGACCTATCACCCCCAGCAGCTTTGGTTTATGAATATCCTTAAGGGCGAAGCCCGCTCCGAATCATAATTTTTATTCAACTTACACATGTGTAACTTACACATGTGTAAGTCTCGCCGGAGATGAATTTGGCCGGAGATGATCAGTGGTGATTATATCTGATGAAAATGGACGGTCTAGATCGAATCCTTAACAGTCCCTAAATAAGGAGTCCCTAATCTAACCCACCCTAGTAATATATATATATATATATATATATATAGGGGAAAGATAATTTGAGACCAACTAAAAAAAATCCAAAAAAGGACCATTGATTTTCGTAAGTTACACACCATCATCATGATCTACTATGATATACAAGACTTTTTTATAAAAACACTAAGACTTTTAAGCGACGGACCCACAGAAAAATCATGTGTAAGTTAACTTACACACTTACACATGTGTAAGTAACTTACACATGATTTTTCTATGGATCCATCGCCGGAAAGTCTTAGTGTTTTTACAAAAAAATCTTGTATATCGTAGTAGATCATGATGGTGTACAAAAATCAATGGTCCTAGTTGGTCCTAAAATAAGAGGTGGTCTAAAATTATCTCACCCCTATGTGTATATATATATATAACAATGAGTTAGTATTTAACAGTTAGCATTCGAAACATCACATTCAATTAGGCAGTTATGCGGTGTTCAAACCATACATGTCTGCGATGAAACTTAGGACTCTCGAAAACCCCCTAATAATCCGCTCCTACAGATATGTAAAGTGAGATTCGAATCCTTGTGGATATTCTCAAAGTTAAAAGATCTTACTAATAGATCACCAACCCAATGAGTTTATCTAAACTACTTCATAAACCAACAATCAAAAAATCAAAATTGTTCATTGCGCAATATAAATTGTATGAAATTTTGACACTAGTTAGCTACACAAACCATAATTCTACAAACTAATTACTCGAACTAGTTCTCCACCAATTAAGTTAACTTTTTATCCACCGAGTTAACTATCACAACTTTCCACCGAGTTATATCTACTTTTCGCTACACACCAATATGGATAGTATTTCATAACTTTCACACAAATTTTAGCCTCTTTACTTTTACTTAAAAAACGAAAGCAGACATATATTGACAAAAAAAATATAAAAACTTTTTCAAACAAAGACTGCCAAAAAGTAAACCCACCAGCCCATATGAAGACACACACATGACATAACGTAACCATCCATATCAACAAACAAACAAACAAAAACAAGCCCAACCCAATTTACACCACTCCTTTTTCCCTTAATAATACAAATTTTTTCACTCTCTTCCTCACCCCCCCTGCACAACAACAAAAACTAGTAGGTAATGTTTGGTTAGAAACAGTATTTTTCTTCTTCTTATTGGGTACATATATTATAATTAAATTATAAAACAATATATACGCAGAGAGAAGAGAATGGGTTCATGTGTTTCATCACATAAAAAAAGAATGAAAAATAATAGTGGTAGTAAATCAGATATTGTTAGTATTAAAAATAATAATCATGATGATGATGATGATAATAATGTTATGATGATGATCCCGCCTTCTCCGATCAAAGAAAAAGTTGATCAAGTTAAGCCTCAGTGGGTCCCTCCGCTTCATTCATCTGCTCATTCACGTGATTTTGGTAACGCCTTTTTCTCTTTATTATTATTATTATTATTATAGTTTTTTAATTTCTAATTATTAATTATTGATATTGTTACGTGTTTGTTATGATTTTTAAAGGTGGGTGTTTTTTCTTTAGGATTTCGCTAATCGTAACTCTTTGACGCACCATAGTTATATAGTGTACATCATAATTGAGTACTTTAATATGATTTTTTTAAAAAATAGTGCATGTTTTGGTTACCAAAATCCTTTGTTTGTATAATCTAATAATTAGTAGCTTTTGAGTTTTGACAGACCAATGGGATTTTAGGTTTATGTGTTAGATTTTGTAATCAACATGTGGTGTTTTTGTGATAATGGGTTGGTGGGGCTATTGACCTTTTTGATTTTATTGGTATTTATTGTGATTTCTGAATTTTTTTTTTGTTAAATTTTGTTTATTATATTTGATTTTTTTTTTTTTATAACATATGATCATGATAATAAATATGATGCGTGCTGTTTGGATGGTTTTTTTGGTCGATAATCTGAATTATTTGTCATCTTATCTGCTTATTTTGGAAAAGGTTTAGACTTTATCAGAGCACATACATATGAAGCTTATTGAATATCTAATTATAGTGTCACTCTGTGGTGCCTCCTTCCCACCGGTGCAGACGGACATCAGGTTCACGAGTTTTTGGTTGTTTGCTGCTAATGAGTTTCCAACATGGTTTTGCTACTTTGTGTTTGATACTCTGTGCAAATGCTACGCGACATCCTCTAATAGTTAGTCCGAGTCACGCATCTTGGGTCAATGATTTATGGATCTTGTTAGTCCCATTTACATATGAATTAGTTGTGTTTCATCTGAAAACAGGTTGAATTGGCTTTAAATGAAACGAAAAAGAGTTACAAGGGGAAGGATCAAATGGATTGAACATTTCGAACATGTAGTTCTACTGTAATACTTAAGCTTACTGTAACCAGTATATATGAATGCATTATATATATATAAACACATGTGTGTGTGTGTGTTTTGGGGGCGTAGTGCTTGCTTAATTTGTAGTAAAAATGAACCTTTTTGTAAACCATTAACCAACCTTCGACAAGCCTGTGGTCATATAAACAGATTAGTGGATTTAAAATGCAATAGATGGCTCTACACTGAATCTTCAATGTGCCTGATAAATGTTATTCTTGATTATGTAAAAGATACTCCGCTTGAGTTTTGATTTATGTTTCTGTTTCATCATTGCAGGAAGTAAAGAGATGTTTTTCGACTCCCAAGCATGGTTAGACTCTGACTGTGAATCTGATTTCATGAGTGTAAATGGAGGTATGATATAATGATATTTGCTACATGTACATGACAGATTTATGCGTTTAACCAATGTATGCATTACCATAATGAAAAAAACAAAATGTAGACTTGTGTTATCATTACACATATTTATTAGTATTTACACTTTACAAAATTTTTGCTAAAGAATAGTTTCAGGGCATTTGTATATGCAGAAATGTTGATCATAATTGTTATACTTAGTGCTCTGTTTGAATTCCTGTATTTGCAGAATTTACCCCATCAAGAGGCAATACTCCCGTGCACCATAACTTCTCAACCGGAACCCCAATAATAAAGGGTGGTGCACCTACAGTTGATGACCACAAACCATCTATGACGACCCCATCTGATCCATCTCCAACTCTCATAAAGAAGAAAAAGAGGCTTTCTGATCTTTTCAGTGAAAGCATAAGAGAGAACCATTATAATGATGATGATGATGACGAAAACGAAGAACCAGCCAAAGATAATGAGGTGGCAAAGAGACCTGAAGCAGCTGCAGTTCATGGTGGTGGGTTAAAGCAAAAGAGGGAAAGGTGGGCGGAGATTGTTCATGTGAACGGCTGCTTACCTAGGGCGCTTTCTAGTTGTAGGCCTGTAAATACTCAACACATGGAAGCAAGAAAAAATAAGCCCGATCCCAAGCCTTGACAGTGCCTGTGATGCTCTATAATGAACAAGTTCTTGGACTCCCAGTCGTGAATGTATAGCAATGAGAAGTTCTATATCGGATATCCAATTATTATGTAAAGCCAAGTAAACTGTAGTAATTTTTCTTTGGGATTTGAACATAAATATGCATATCTGAGTTGTAGCTGAGGTTGTGTTTCAGGCGGGTTTGAGTACATTGTACTGAATGCATATTTCAGTTCATCTTTCTTAAACTTATAAATACAAACTTAAAAGAATGTTTTCTCAGGCTTGATAGGCTGAAACGAGGTCCCTGTTCTGGTTTTGAATCTGATAGAAGACCTATTCGTCAGTAAAACTTTGATCTGAATACTAACATGTTTGATTCTAACCTGATCTACGTCTGGTTTCGATGTGTTTTCAAAAAGTGAATATGTTAGTCGGGGAACTGATAGTGCTTGAAGTTTGAACAAGTTTTTTGTTACAGATATTATTGTAACAAATCTTACAGTCGACTTCCGAGCATGTCACAAAACTAGAATTCATTTAAAAACCTTGTGCATAGACATTATTTTGCAAGAACAACATAAAAAAACCTTTTAGGAATCGCTGTATTAATCCAATAACCATGATACGAGGACCGTGTTTGATGACGATGTCATTTGAAAGTGAAAATGGAAGTTTGATGTTCAAGAGACATGGAAGTTTGATGTGTTAGGATAGGATGGATCCCATCGATTCACCTCGTATGTACAATACCTTCATCCTAATCTACGTTTTTAGAACTTCATATGTGGGTTTAGGTTGTATTGGTAATGGTTACCTTAAAGGAAATGTTTTTTGTGCCAAACAGTGATCGACTTGAGACATTAAGATCACCAGATATTCCCTTTACCACTAAGCTAACTCCTTGTTGGTAGGATATGATGAAATGTACCTGCCTGTAAATATAGAGTGAATTTTGGCCGTTCCAAAGACTAAAGGTGTAAATATTTTGGATTTTTGTCGTTTTAGAGACTAAAGGTGTAATTATTTTGAATTTTTCAAAGACTAAAAGTGTAACTAATTTGAATGTTATAAAGTGTTTATTTAATTTTGTGTAAAAAAAATAAGAGTTAATAAAATATTGGAATAATAGGTTCATATAAAAGTGTAATGTTATTCATATGGCTGAAAGAAAAGGGAAATAAGTATTTTGCTATAACAAAGGGCCTAGATGACGGCAATTTTTCATCAAAGGATTTAAATTGAGAATTTATTATATTGTAACGCAAAAAGATAAAGATTTTCTAAAATTTATCAACTTTATAAATAAAAGTGGAAGGATTTCAATAGTTAATTAAAATTAAAGATAAAGATTCAAACTATATCGTTGAATCTTGATTATCTATACTATATTATAAAAAATAGCACTTTATTTTCAGAAGTGTTAAAAAATGTGTAATATTTTTATTTAACACATTTAAAATATTTTTCACATGCACTACCTTCTTAACATTAATGATTAAATTACACTATCAATCATTTATCTTTTAAAATATCTTAATTAACTCTTTAAATTAATTACTGTTACATCAATTATTTATACCAGTCGACGCCTCATCCACCACCATATCATCATCGCCACAACCACCACCATCTTGCGCGGGTAAAGTGCTAATTTTATTGTTAAAAATTATTCAATTTATCTATAGAATTAATTTCCATTTTAAAGAATCCTTGTCCAACGCAAAATAGGGAAAAAAAACGTACGTCAAACAAAACCTTTAAAAAGAACAAAACTTTTTAAGAAAAAAGAGTTTATACGAGAATATACTGTTTAGATCGAGGAACCAAAACCAACCCAACCTCAAGAAAAAGCTTAATACCAACGCGGAAACCAAAGCTCCAACCAAAATCATTACTACTCTGCTCTCTACTACTATACTCATTGACTGGGTGAGTGGCTTGGCTTCCAATTAATTAAACAAAAATAAAATAATAAAAAAGGAAAAAAAGATGCCGGAAGAAACGACGGCGATTGATTACGTCATGGAAGCTGCTTCCGGCCCTCATTTTTCCGGTCTACGTCTGGATGACCGGTTTCTTTCTTCTTCTTCTAATTCTTCCTCGATTTCTGACTCACTCAAACAGCCTTTCGTCATCGGTATATCTAATTACACTACTAATAATCTCTTAATTAATATATTATCAATAATAATCAGTTATATAATCGATTGTTAGAATGTAATTAAGAATTATCACTATTATGTTTTTTTAGGGGTTTCTGGTGGTACAGCTTCTGGTAAAACAACAGTTTGTGATATGATCATTCAACAACTGCATGATCACCGTGTTGTTCTCGTTAATCAGGTTTACCTACTTACATACATACATACATACATATTTCTATATCTTATCTATACTTTTTATTATTATTATTAATTATATTATATATTGTATCTGTATATATTTTAGTGTAATTTTGATGATATATATAGTAAAAGCTGAAAAGGGTATTTTAAAGTAAGAATAGTCATTAATAATTGAATGTAATTTAAGGTTTTGTATGCTGAATAATGTTCTTAATATGCAGATATATATAAAGTTAGTAACTTTTTTTAATATGTTGAAAGTTGAAACACCTATATCAACTACATTAGTTGGACTTGGAGGGAGGTATGATATTACTAAAAGGTTTATGCTTTTCATAATATGCTAACAAGCAATGATGCTAGATTTGGTCCTAAGTTTCGTAAACTGTTTGATGATTTTGTTTGATACTGTCGATGTTAGAATTAGTCTATCATTGGTTAAATATTCAAGCGAGCCTTACTAGACACAAGATTTTTCGTGCTTAACAGTATACGTATTTTGATCAAGTCGGTATTGTTTTATATGATTATGTGGTTGTTGCAAATGGCAAAGTTCTATATTAGAATGGGAATATTCCTTGAAGTTCCTAATATGCCGTTTCCCGTCGCTATGTAGGATTCATTTTATCGTGGTCTGACTGCTGAAGAATCTGAACGTGTTCATGAGTATAACTTTGACCACCCTGGTAATATTCTTATCATCAATCTAGGAGTTGTTTTAGTTTTCCTTTTGCCTCCAGAATGCTTGATCATGCTGGAACTTTTTTTTTCACTCCCTGGTGTTGTAGATGCTTTTGACACGGAGCAAATGCTAGAGTGTGTTGAAAAGCTCAAACAAGGAAACTCAGTACAAATTCCAATATATGACTTTAAAAACCACCGCAGATGTAAAGAATCCTTCCGCCAGGTACTTGCTTCTAGGTAACTTTCTCACTATTTTTGGAGCTGTGCTAGAATATTTTAAGAGTTGGCATTAGTAAATAAATTGCTGATTAAATCCACAAAGTTAAGAAGGGTGAGAAATACGGGGTGAGGTCGGTTGGTTAGAAAGAAGGACAGGCGATTCGAGAGCGGTAATCTTGATTGCAATGGTATACCTGTTCGACAATTTATCTAGATTGTATGCTTAAGATTACCTTTTTAACTTTCTTTATGTGTGGTTGTCAGGTTAATGCATCTGATGTAATCATCTTGGAGGGAATACTTGTATTTCATGACCAAAGAGTCCGTGACTTGATGAATATGAAGATATTTGTAGACACAGGTGTTTATTCTCTTAGCTTTCACTATATCTCTGTTATTTATTACAATATTTTTATACAACATTATCTTAATTGATCTCTGCAAAGCACCACATACTTTAGTATTTAGGTTTGTGTTCTTCAATCATCATGTAGCTTTCTTCTTTCCTAGGACGGTAGTAACCAAGTCCTAAACATATTCCCTGAATACATTTCAGGAAAATCTGGTAGGTGATTAATGCGAACATGTGTGTGTGTGTGTGTGTGTATTGTGTTTAGCTGCACATTATTTAATTTTCAATTGTCCTGTAAAAAGAATGTAAATTTTGATTTATTTCCGTATATCATTGCCTAGTCTAATTTTTATTAAAAGTTAAGTTACCATGATCTTACCTTGTTACTATACTGAATTATATAACTGATTTATGAGTTCCATCTTTGTTAGAGATATCTATTGCCCCTAACCAAGATGTCTAACATCCTTATTTGTTGACAAATAATCATACTAGATGCTGATGTAAGACTTGCTCGTAGAATAAGGCGAGACACAGTTGAGAGGGGTAGGGATGTTAATTCTGTGCTTGAGCAAGTAAGTTCCTCAACTTTTTACAGTTCTCCAAAATATTTTTCTGGAGGTTTTCATTTTTCAAAGGTTCATTGTCATTGATATTGATGTTCACCAAATTCGTTTTCCTCTATATGATTTCATCACCCTATCGAAAAATCACTTTCATTTTACCTCGGCTCTAATAGTTTCAATTTTATCTTTATGGTAAATGTTTATTCCAAACTTACTTTTTTGCCTATTAGAAAGCATTCTTTGAATTAGTAAGTCGCACAAAAACTTCCTTTCTTTTGTGCTTATTAATTAGGCATTATGAGAAATATTTTAGAAGTTCCAAATAAAACTTCACATTTTTCTTAGATCAGTGAGATTAAATGGAAATCTCTCTTAAATGCACAACATATTTCGGGCAATATTGATGTCATAATAGTTTGTTCGGGGTTCTAATACGGATTAATAAGGGTGACCAGTACCATGAAATTATAATGAGGCAAGTGCACAGAAATTTTGATACGGTTTGTAATCTAGGTGAGGTATGAAGATGATTTAGATCTGTTTGATGACATACACACTCTTTTGTAATAATAGGATACATTTGAAAATTAACCCGCTACAGGCATGGGTCATTGTTTTTTACTTTTGAGATTTTAGCTGATTGAAATGATATCATAATAGGGATTCTAATTCAATGGAGGCAGGCTTGATATTTATAAGTTTCGACTGATAGTATCGTACTCATTATATTATTATTATTGCAATTATTATTATAATTATTATATTTTTTATATTATTATTAACAAGATAAAGCTGATAATCTGTGCAGTATGCAAAGTTTGTTAAACCTGCTTTTGATGATTTTGTTCTTCCATCAAAAAAGTATGCCGATGTTATCATACCACGAGGAGGCGATAATCACGTGGCAATAGACT
This sequence comes from Erigeron canadensis, assembly GCF_010389155.1. Classification (NCBI taxonomy): domain Eukaryota; kingdom Viridiplantae; phylum Streptophyta; class Magnoliopsida; order Asterales; family Asteraceae; genus Erigeron; species Erigeron canadensis. The sequence goes on from NC_057766.1 coordinate 34,331,303, forward strand.
TGATTGTGCAACATATTCGCACGAAGCTTGGTCAGCATGACCTTTGCAAAATTTATCCCAACATTTATGTTATTCAGTCAACCTTCCAGGTATTCTGTTTGCAGCATCATTAATGGTGCATGACATATGGGATACACAGTATTCACTTGATACTTAAGTTTTATTATGGTAAAAGAATTGCAAATTGATTCAAGATCCGTGATACAGATTCGAGGCATGCACACATTAATTCGAGATAAGGAGATATCAAAGCATGATTTTGTATTTTATTCAGATCGCTTAATTCGATTGGTACTTGTATTTCTACCCTTTTTGATTTATTTTTTTAAACTTGAGAGCCGAATCCTTTTATTCTTATTTTTAGATGACATGATAAAATAAAATTGGTCCCAGGTTGTGGAGCATGGGCTTGGTCATCTACCATTTACAGAGATGCAAGTTGTCACTCCAACAGGTATGTTGCTATCAGCGAGGCTTTACTGCTCTTCATTTACCTATTCACCTTTTCCAGAAATTATTTAAGTTGCTGGAAATGACTGGATGTATATACTAATGAATGCCCTGTTTATCATTTTTAATGTAAATAGTTCGAAATTCAGCAAAAGAAGGTTAATTTGCATTAATAAGAGAAAATATTTTTCTATAACTCAAAAGAGTTGCTTGAATATCATTGACAGGGAATTGTTGTTGCAGGATCGGTATATAGTGGAGTTGACTTTTGTAAAAAGCTTTGTGGGGTCTCGATTGTACGAAGGTGAGTAACACTCATGTACTACAGGATGCATGCTTTTTATATGTAGGTCGCGGTCATGCTTTTTGCTTCTGTGAAGGATATGCTTAATTTTTTTTAATGTTCTTCGATGTCTTTTTTGTGAGGGACATGCTAATTTTTTTACTGTTAAGGATTAGCCAGTTTAATGAGGCATTAAACTGGCACTTCATCGATTTTTGATTGTAGTTGATAGTTTATGAGATATTGTTGTAGCCTTGTAGGTGTGGCATGAGGAAGTTGACTCGACTATATTACCAATGGTGTCTTTATAGAGTTTTACGGGGACTTTCTTAAAGACTTTTTGTGTATGACTAAAATCACTGCATGTATTCGATTATATCGTTTTCTTGGATCATTATTCTCCAAGAACTAATTTACTTGCTTATAATTTGAACTTACGTAACTTCTGTCTCAACAGCATGTTGATTTGTTTAACATAAAGCCATGATATATATGGTTTATGTGGGTGGGGAAGAGGGCTGGTGAACCTTTTACTTTACATAAAGTGTAGTGTTGAATGAGTCTTGGATGTTGGTTTGATTGTCAATGTGATTCAACAAACTTTGAATCTTTATTTTTTGTTTACAGTGGTGAAAGTATGGAGAACGCATTGCGTGCATGTTGTAAAGGCATTAAAATTGGAAAAATTCTAATCCATCGTGATGGTGACAATGGGAAGCAGGTTCGTATCTTTCTCTAGTTTGTTTATTTGTCTTCATTTGTAAGATCATATTATTCATCTTATATGACATGTGCAGCTTATCTATGAAAAGCTCCCAAATGACATTTCAGAAAGACATGTGCTTCTCCTTGATCCAGTTCTTGCTACAGGTTGGCGATATATTTTCCGTTACTATTTTCACGCATATGATAAGAAAATAAATTTACCTATATTATGCTTATGTTTAATGAAATGCTCGACTACTTCTTTTATGTTTGACCTTTAATAATGGTACTTAAAAGATGTCAGAAAACCAGTTAGTGAACCTTATGGACTCAACCCAATAACATCAACCTTTGATAATAATAAATTGATAACACCACGCAAATAGGTCATGTTGTTTTCGAATCTACAAATAGGTCATGTTGTCTTATGAGAACATCTCATCAAGGGACTTCAATAAATTTTGCCATTTCCTTGAAATGAGTGATTGTTGTTGGAACAAAATACTTAGATTGCAAACTGAACCATATGTTGTGCGATGAGAGTTACAGGTAATTCGGCTAACCAGGCAATTGAACTACTGATACAGAAAGGAGTCCCAGAGTCGTACATAATATTCCTTAATCTCATCTCGGTAAGTTGTGTTAACATGCCGGGGTTTCATGGTCGTACTACATATGCATTGACCGTGCTCATTACTTACTAACAACATTTGTGTAACCTGTTTAGGCCCCGGAAGGAATCCACTGTGTTTCTAAGCGGTTTCCTTTGGTGAAGATAGTAACATCAGAGATTGATGTTGCTTTGAACGAAGAGTATCGTGTCATACCTGGTCTTGGGGAGTTTGGTGACCGTTACTTTGGGACCGATGACTGATGAATATGATGATTGGTGATAGGAGAGTGATAGGACGAAGTCTCACGAGCCTTTGCACATCCCGTGAGATGTTCTACTGATCCTGGCACAATTTGGTGGCTATTTGTAAATACTAAAGCCGTTGGGCATGGAATTTACAAATTGCAGATGATAATTATTTCGATTTGCTAACTGTATATCTTGTTTTCTCTGAATATCTGCAGCAAGTTTGATTGTTGAATCTTGTGATTACTGGGTAATTTAATTTTATTCCTTCCAATCGGGTTTGCGTTTGTGATTATAGATCATAATAAACGTATTGGGTATGTCATATGTGATATGTGTACACGAATACCAAGACTTGCAAACATTATTGTAGCTGGAAAGAATGATTAAAACTTGGTAAACATAATTTTCTTCCTGTGTCTTAACAAAGCTGTTTTTACATGTACCTGCGTCTAATACGAGACAATTAATTGTTTGGAGTTTTTTTTTTCTTTTCTATTTTAACTTATCCGAGTAGTGCATGCAACGCCGTAACTATCATATGTAAAAGGCAACTTTGATTTCAATAACTGTACCTCTATCAAATTAAATGCAAAAGGCGTTTACAGTAGAAACACATCTCATTTATATCTTGGATGTTTGTCCTCCTATATAAAAATCCGCTCTAAAATCCGAATCCGCCCGTCATGTTACGCCTTGCTGTAACTCACTTCCACATTCCAAGTCTTTTTTAAGTGTGCTTGGATATGTTTAATCTGATAAGTATTATATTTTCCGAACTTGGACGTCTAATGCAATCAAGCTTGAAATAACGATTGTTGTTAGCGACCACATTCCCATAACACAATCCATAATATTTTTTTCGAAATGAGTATATTAGCAGGTATCTTGTCAAATAAGTTTTGGTAAAAAAAATTTATCAAACAAGTAAATTCATGTTTGGGAAACTCGAGTTCGGCCACGTCTGACCGAACCGGGTTTCCCAAACCCTGTTTCAAATTTTGAATTTCACACCGCCCCAGTTTCGCAGACTGATGTGACCACATGCAGGACACTTTTTGACCTTAAGAGTGTGATGTGACAAATGAGAATATTTTAGTGCTTTAATCTCTTTCATGTTTATTTTTTATGCTCATATCTCATTATGCATTAACATTATCTCCTCTTCTCTCTTATCTCTATAATCAAATTATACAACACCATCATCAATCCATCCATCTTACCATCTATTTCTATATTTATACCTCTATATCTATATCTACACCTCCATATCATATGTATATCTCTGTATTAGAATAAATGGAAAGTGAAAGATGATGGAAAGACGATTGTGACGGAGGTGGTGTCGGTGATAATGGTGGGCGGTGGTGTTAGCGGATGAGGGGTAAGGCAGTCAATCCCATCTAGGCTTGAGCAAAAATCCCAAAATTTGGTTTGGGTATTCCTCAGTTTCGGTATGGTTTGGTATTCCTTGGTTTCGGTACGGTTTGGTACCGGTACCATACCGATCTCATTTACTAACCCATCCATCTGTCCCACAAATAATTTGTACATAAATACCATCATTATTGTGTTTTGAGTGTCTATTAACTATTACAGAACTCGAGAAATCCCATGAATTTGTGATTGTGAATCATCCTAATGCTTTTCTCAATAACAATAACTCATGTGTATATAACAACAATGTAAGTATAACACCAGAACTCACGTGTATAGTTTTTAAATTATCTCTCTCTCGGGGATCTTATGAATCAAACAAATCAAACAAGTTCATATTTGAAACCGGGGTTCTCAAACCTGGTTTTGTTTTCAGAGCCACGTCTGACTGTAGCATAGTCACATCACTGCAAAAGGTATTGTGTGTCTGCGAACCCAAGGATGGCAACCCCGGTTTTGATTTTCAACATTTGACATCGGGTTTGGGAAACCCGGTTTGTTCCGACATGGTCGAAGCTGGGAAATCCGGACCCGAATTTTATTTGTTTTAGAATATTTTTTTGAGCAAAACTTGTTTGAGAACAGTCCCAAAATGCCTTTGTAGTGTTCACTGAAGGAGTGCTTTTCAGTAGGATGCAAAAAAAGAAAAAAGAAAAATAAAGTTTATTATAGTTACGTTTTTATCCCCAACGGGCTACTTTTATTTCTGATACGCTCCATTTTATCCATTCCCGCGCCACCACCGTTCGACGGCGAAAATATAATGTCCGTCTTGTTTCCGTCAGCTCCTCCGTCAACATCCGTCATTCTCTCAACCCACCGCTCTCCAACCACCACCTCCTGTTCATCACTTCAAACCCTATCACCACCGTCACTATCACAATCACCACCACCGCACTCAAATTCTCTTACTCTAAACTCCAAAACTAATCCTCTTTCATCATCATCATCCTCCTCCTCCTCTTCAGGATGTTCACTTAATTGTCCTCACTTTCAATCGTAAGTCACTTATCCGTACATTATATATACACACATATTCTGTATCTATACCTATACGTATTTAATTTTTGATTTTTAATGGTACAGGTGTTCAGGCTGTAGTCATGAGGATAACCTACACCGTCCGGTTATCTTACAAGAGGCTACTACCTTCTTTAACAAGCTCGGTGTCTCCGATTTCACTTTCGATACTTGTAGACTGGTATCTGCTATTCCATACCTTACTTAGATATATATGTATATATATTTTCTTTTAGCTAAGTTACTATACAGTCTGTATTTTCTTTTAATTAAGTTACTTTACAGTCTCTTTCCTCCGGAAGTAAATATTTCGTAAAACAGAAAATTAGACTTTGAATTGGAATGGTAACTTCATGCAGTAGATACTTAGTAAAATGGAAATTTTGATAGATAGTAAATTGATTTGGAAAATTAAACTTCATGTAGCTCGATGTAAAAATCTAATGTAATTGAAAAATGAAAACCTTAAGCTTATTAAAAATGAATAGCTTGTGTTGTGTCTTCTAGAATTATATAATCCGCAACTCCGCAAGTTTTTTATTTTCATATTTTGGTTTTACATTCAATACTAGCTGTGTTTTGTTGTTTGTGACATATTTAGCTTGGAATTGAATTAACTTGGGTTCTGTTTTAGGCTCTGTGTCAGTTATGGAATTTTACATTTCATATTACAAGTCAGTGGATTTGTATGTCTAGAAAGTAACTTGCTTTTCTATAATTGTAGTGGGGATGGAGGTGTCGTGCTAAACTTGCTATACGGGGATCATCAACTGATCCTCTGATTGGGCTTTATGAAGAGGGCACACACAATGTAGTTAATATACCTGATTGCAAAGGTCTTGATCTGTAAGTTCAGACTTAATTCCATTTATATTAAATCATGTTTGCGCTAATCGTGTAGTGTTCAATGTTGCATCTTTGCAGCCCATCATCCAAACATAAATGCTGTTGTGGAGCTTTTGAGAAGAGGCATGTTTTAATATCCGAACTCATTTTTTTTTTCTGTAATGTGTGTACATTTAGTACGCAAAAGTAAAAAAGAAAAGAGAAGTTCTTATAATTACCACAGGTGCTATCTTTGGTAATTTTTCTAGGTCTTTTGACTTTTTTCTCAATCTTTGTTCAGGTATAAAGATTCTGAACATTGAGCCTTATGATGAAGATGAACAGACTGGTTATTTGAGATATGTTCAGGTGCAAATTGTTTTCAATCTGAATGGCGCTAGATTAGTTGGGCAAAAGTGGAATGCGTATATGCTAATGTAATGGTTATTTGTAGATGGCTGTCACTACATACAATACATCTCTCCCTGCTTCAGAAAGATATAGAAGTGGTTAGTGACTCATATTACTCTGTATCTTTCCTTATATGTAAATCATATGTCGGAACTGTTAAAAATATCTTGGATCATAAACTTGCAATATATATTTTTGAATTTATAGGTAGAGTACAAGTTTCTCTAGTTTGGAACTCACGTAGTGAAACTTCAGCAAGTGCAGATAAGTTGAACGATTTAGCTACGGTAAGGGTTTGAAACTTCTCTACTCTGAATCTTGTGACACCAATTTAAAGTTTTTTTTTGAAGTTTCATGCTGGCTAAGCTAGTTATAGTAGATAGAAAATCGTATGTATTCCATTATTTATACTCTAAACTAGAAGATATTGATGATTCACTTTTTTTAAGAAAGCCCTTCTTCCATCGTGAATATCTCTTTGGCGAACTACTTGACCATCTTTCTGTACTAACCTATGGTGCTTCTTGTAGTTCTTATGGAGAAATGGAGGGCCAAACAGTAAAGCTCATTTAGTTCATTCCGTTTGGGCAAATTTTCAAACATCAACTAACAATGTGAGTGTTGTCCTTTTTTTTTTTGTGTGTGTTTTTGTTTATTAGAGAGTGTTTGTCTTTTTTTTTTATATTTTTTTTGGTTAACCAAGTACTGGTTTTGTGCAAAATTTTTTTTCAGAAATTTTTTATCATTCTTAATAGTCAGATACTCAGATAAAGATTACCAACAGGATAACAAAACTGTGATTTTTGGGCTAATAGAACCTCACTAGTAATATTGGTTAGCTGGTATTGATGATTTTGAAGTTAGAACTAAATAGTTAGTTTGCTAGTTTATTAATTTGGTATTAGATGTTTGTTGATAATGTAAGAACAGCTTTGTTACCTGGAGTTAATTAATCAATTTGTTATGATTAGCTCAAAAATAGGGAATTATGCACAGCCTTTGAAAGCAACTAATTAATTCTTTTTGGTGATCTAGGTGATCTTTGGAAATAGATGGAGGCATCTATTAGGAGAAAGAGATTTTTGGGAGCATGTTGGAGGAATTGATGTCTATTTGGCTCCATCGAGCTTTGGTCAAGCAAATACAAGGGTAATACCTTGTCTAGACTTCCAGAGTTCCTATCTTCCTCTCATTTTCCTGAAATTGCATGCATTTTTTATTCTTTTGTCTTTGGTAATGTGAAGTTGAATTATTGCTTTCATCATCATTCTGTAGTGGTGGCAAGATGGGTGGGTCAGTCGGGTTGGGTAACAGGTTAAAATGGGTCAGGTTGGGTTGATTGACAAGCACCTCTTAATATGAATCAAATATATCACAAGTTGTATGATAATCTAAGTCCTTGGGTACAAGCAATTTGGGCGCTTGTATGAGTATCAAATAAGACTTCTTGTAACTGTTAGTTCATTTGATCTACTCAACTTTTTTGACCCATTTTTTTTAAAGTAATTCTTTGATCCATATCTCATTTGAGATGAAACACTACTCAAATCGACATATTGATAAGTAAACTGGTTGAAGTTGTCCCCTTTTGTCTTTTAGATATCTTGTTGGTGTTGCTTGTTACTCAGTAACCAACCAGTACAAAACTGTTGGATTAGTGATACTGTTGCCTATTCACCCCTGTTCATTCTTTGTGTAATGTGATTACTATATGCTTCAGGCTTTTGATTCTTTGCTTAAAAAACTACATAAATATGTCCCTGTTGGTGCATCGGTTACTGACCTATATGCTGGAGCTGGAGTCATCGGATTGTCACTTGCTTCCGCAAGAAAATGCAGGAAAGAAACGTTTTGTTTTGATCTTTATTGTTTGAACAACATTTTTTCATCAGTTAATCATACTTGTGTTTTTATCTACTTATTTACAGATCAGTTAGATGTGTTGAGATAAATAAAGAATCAAAGTTTGCTTTTGAGAAGACAATTGAACGGTTACCAAGCTCCTTAGATAGCAGCATAAGCTGGCATCATGCTGACACGTCAATTGTTAGTGTTTAAGTCTTTTGCTACACATTCTTATTATTCATTTACTCTAGGATCATGTATACAGTAGCTCATGATTCTTCTTTACTAGCACTACTTGTGGTAGGAATTGTAGGTATATAAAAGATGCATGCTATTTTTTTTGGCGATGAATGTAAGTCCTGTGATAACGGGTCTAATGATCCGACTGGGTCAAAAAATTCCTAGCTTATATCTTATAATGCCTACAACCTCCTAAATCGTTTATGCAAAATGTTAGATCACCATTGAAGTTATATAGTTACTGTGATCATCTTTAATACATTAATGAAAAGTAATTCCAAAATTAGACAAAATTATTTTGGGTCAACACAGCCTGAACTGCTTCTTGTGTTACCTCTCTATCGCATAGTTTACCTAACGATTCATCTGGTACTTTTCCCAGGAACCACTCTCTTGGCTTGTGGGATCAGACGTTCTTGTGGTTGATCCTCCTAGGAAGGGGCTTGACCCATCATTGATTGGTACTTTGCGGGCCATTAAATTAGCAGAACGTAAATCCATGACACTTGAAAGGTATAATTAGTTTAACTTTGATAATAAGTGAAAATCCAACATCATGCTGTTTTGTTTTTCTGTTACTATAGCCCGACCTTCAAAGAGAAAGATGAAAAACGACCTTGGATTTTACGAGCAAGAGAAGACTCAGTTCAGATTCCAAGCAGAACCACACAAGAAGAAAGTCGGTCACTACCTCAAACACTTATATATATAAGCTGTGGATGGGAAAGCTTCAAAGAGGTACTTCTTGCTCTCATTCATTGAATATGGATTTCATAAACCCAATAGTCGAGATTTTCATGTGAGCATCCTAATGTGCACCAATTGAATTACAGAATTGCACAGCGTTACTTTCAAGTAAGGCCTGGCATTTGAGTAAGGCTCATGGTTATAATTTTTTCCCTGGAACCCAGAGGTATATCCTTGTGCTTTTTGATTTATTACTTTTGCTTGTACAATACTTTGAGTAAATTTGAACCATCTGCTTAGAGGTGGAAGTGTTGAACACTTGATCCATTATCTGAGAACTGGATCAGTTTGGGTTTTATGTATGTCTAGTGGGTCAAAAGGGCTATACTAATAGTAAACAGTTATAGCTAAAAGTAAACAGTCAAATGCCATCTACTGTTTGTAATCATAATTAACATTTTGATATATGGATAAAAAGCGTATGTTGGTACCAGTTACCCAACCCATCTATTTTGTCACTTCTACTGCTTCTTGTAGTTTTGTAACTTAGTAATATTTGATCACTGTTGCTTCTTTAGCAGGAACTGATATGAACATACATTTTCTCATATTCTCTTTTCTTGAATGACATTTTCCGCTTATGAATCTATGACTAATCTAAATGAGAATTGATTAGAATTTTCTTATTCACCGCTTTTTCTGACCTGATACATGGCTTGTCTGGTCGTCAATGTGGAAAGTTGTTATCTTTGTGCAGTAAACAGATTTATTATGATTTTTCTGTAGTTGGGTATATGGGTACATGCTTCAGATTTTTATCATGCTGGCATTTTTATATACGTGTTTTCTGACTTCTCATCTGTATGTGCAAAAATGGGGCTATCTAGCATTGAAATTTTGGCCGTATTCAAAAGAGGACCTGGAACAAGTGTTAAGAAAAAGAAATCTGGAATGAAGAAGAAGAAGAAGAAGAAGACTAAAAACCCTCCCGAGTAAAAATCATTCATGCTTGCCCTTGTGACATGAAAAAGCAGTTTGTTCAAGTAGGACTTCTGATTGCTGGTTGGTGACTACAAATACGGGAGGATGAATTTATTATCTTGGGAACGACCCAAACACTAGTAGAATTCCTCTAAAGGGATAGACGGACCGACATTGTTGTCAGTAGTTATAAGCCATTATGTGTATGACTGACTGAACAATGTAGTTTTTGTCTTCTTGAGCATTAATAATGAACATTGTCTTGACCTTTTCGTGATATCCTATTTTCTGATTTACATATTTATACAAGAATTTAATTCTGAAATTGAAGAGTACAACAAATACATGGATCTAATTAAAGTTCGGTAGTCTGTCTGTAGAAGTTTATTGTCTTCTTTTACTTGCCTGGGATTTTTCCAAATGAGGAAGAACACTCAAAATGTTTTGGGCTCTCAAGTCTTGCCTGGTCAAGATCCCTACCAATGGTGGTACCTAAGAGGAGGAGCAGAACTTCAGGTGAGTAATATTATTCCTTGGTAGATATAGTAAAATGGACGGGTAAGGTAACAAGTAAAAACTGATAATTTTGTATGGGTTGAAACGGGCTGGGTCCGGTTAATCCGAAACACTTTTTACCCAACCTTTAATAAACTTTTTGTAAATGGTTTTCTGTTATATATACTACACAATGTGACGAGTATTACTATTAATCATTCAACATTTTTTTTTCCATCGACTTTCAAAAAGAAAAAAATTAACTTTTTGAATAAAGCAATTTAATAAGTTATATCCTTGTATGGAGTAAAATGGCACTTTGGGCAACTTTCAACCTGTTTAACCTATTCTACCTATTTTTAGCTAAAATTATTTTATTTCACACATTTAAATAAAATATAACCCAAGTTGACCCATTTTAAGTTAATGCGTTCCCCATCTATAATCCTTAATATATTGTTTCCACAAACTGTCATTCCATGGTATGGGAATTGAATACAAAACTAATGAACTTACTGCATTTTTGTAGTTATAAAATTAAGAACTTACCGCTGGCCCATGGTACTTTGGTAAGACAAGCATATGGCGGATCCCTACCTCCCTGAATTGCACCATAGCTTTTGCAACTGACATTGTCTCAATCACTGTGTAAGGGGTTGTGTTGGTAAGTGGATGCAAGTCAACATACATTTGCATTTCTTCCTTTGTCACCACCACCTCATCCATCTTTCTACACCTTTCTGCCACATCAACGCAACTAATCTTTTCTCTTATTTCCCACTCTTCAGATCTCCTTTCCTCTTTCAGGAACCATTTTTTCTTCAACACCAACACCAGGTGAGCTCTTAAAACAATTCCATGCACTTCATTCACCTGGCCCACATGTGGCACAGTTTTATTATCTACTACAGGGAAACCATTATGTGTGGTGTTTCTTAAAACCTCTACTATGTGACCTACAGTCTCGATTCCAGAAAGAGAAACTACTGGTGGCTTAACTGATGCCAGGTCACCGACAGTAATATTTCTCATCCATGGTTTAGGGTGGGCTTCCAAGAAAGGCAGCCCTTTTAATTCCAGTATAATCTCATAGATGCTCGGATTGAAGCAGTCTCCGATACTTTTTGCAATTAGAAGAACAAGCATGGTTATGGGAAGTAGAAGAAGATTATTGGTTAATTCAAGAAATATGACACAAATGGAAACCGTCATCCTCATTGAACCAGCCATTAAAGAAGCTGCACCTAAAACCGCAAACAACCCTTGGTCAATCTTTGTGTATGGCTCCATTGCAATTCCAAGCATACGGCCATAGGCAGACCCCATCAGGAGGATAGGGAGGAAAAGGCCCGTGGGAACTGCAATCCCGAATGTGACGATTCCTAGTATGCAATAAACTGTGAAGAAAATGATTAAGGAGGTTGTATGGTATTGTGTTGAAGTATTGACGGAGAAGATATTTCGTACAGCATCATCATTGGTTGTGAGGAGAAGAGTTGCTAGATCGTTATAATGTCCTTTTGGGCAATTGAATTGCTTAAAGTTCCCCATTCGTCCAGTATTAGGGCATTCGGAGTTTACGAGGGATAAATCACATGGCTTACAACTTACAAGGAATGGGAGTCCATACTGGCATGCAGACGTAAATAAAGCAACGGTGAGACTTAGTAATATCTTTGCGAATCTCCCTTTTCTGAAAAATAACAGCGATAAGAGTTTTAATGGAGGTGGAAGAATGTACAAGTCAGACAGGTTGAGTCACGGGTCAAAAATGGGATAGTGGGTTAAGATCAAAATGGGTAGTTCTGTACATCTCGGGTGTCTGAATCACCTTTTGTCCAGAATGTTTACCTCTTCGATTATAATCAAGTTTTGTCATATACACCAATCGAGTTTCTCTGGTACAGTGCAGTCAAAGGTTTTATGCATTATTAATACCCTGAGATGACTTGCAACTTATTTGACCCATTTCTTTTTTTAGCCTGTACATTTGGTTTTACTCTAAAGAGATGAAACATAATCCGAATAGATATATTTATAAGTAAATAAGTCAAATTGTGAATGTTTGACGTGGTTTTTTTTTTTCAGGACATCATCTATTTCAAACTGAGATGAGTTTCTTGAACTGAAACAAAGCTTCAAGTACTTAAAGGTTGCAAGTCGGGTGTACTTGGTGGTAGATCAAATTGTGTTTGGGTTTAGATGGGGTTATTATAAGAACGTGCACAAACAAGTTGGGTTGGTTTTGACCTGAAAATACTTTCTTATCGTATCTTAAATTCTTTTATTAATCGTTAAAGCACTGAATATGATTATATTCTAGAATAATAATTTGAATTCTAGAATAAATCTGTTCTTTTTTTTTAAAAGGTTTTTGCCCTTTCTTAGGACTTTTAATCATTTGGCGCTTTCCTGTTATAACTAAATTAAACAAGCTAGCTATTCCTAAGTAAATTAGTCAAAAGTGTCGTGGCCAAAAGTAAAGAGAGAATTACGCGTTAACAAGATTGTAGAGCCTGAGAATCTTCTGAAGAAGGTAGTTATATAGGCTTCCGAGAACTCCACCAATGATTCCAATTATGATAATTGGAATGAGATCAACAACATGATACCTCACCGAGACTCCACTAACATCAAACATGATCAATCCTCCTTCTCCAAAAAGTCCACAGTCTCCGGCTTTACAATACTCCATGGAGGCTCTAAGCACTACGACCACAACTGCCGTGCTGAAAAAAGTTCTCCAAAGAAGAGCATTTCTCCACCATGTTGCCACCTCCTCAAGTGAAAACAAGACACCACCAACCGGTGCACGAAAGGCGGCACATACCCCTGAGGAGGCTCCATAGGTGATAATATCTCGGCGGTCCCTATCGTTGTTGAAGTAACGCATCCAACGCCATTTTATCTGGTAGTTATCTGGCCCACCTTGGCCTATTAATGAAGCAATGCAAGCACCAATGTGAATCAGCGGACCTTCTTTCCCTAGGTCCAAGCCTGCAGAAACGGCTCCTATGGTTCCAATGATCTGTAAGTTAAGGAAGATTGGCCAAGCAAAACCACTCAGCTTCTTTTAGGTATGACATGTACTAATTTCTTTTTAGGTATCATAAAGGGGTTTTGGTTGGGTTTTATAATATTGTGGAGCCAAACTGGTATCGGCATTTCTTTTCAATAATGAAAATTTACAAATAGGCCATACACACTTGACAACTTCTTTATGTGTTTGAGGCATCCTAAGTTAAAGAACTCTAATTTTCACGGGACAGAAATTAATATTAATGAGGTCTTGGAAAGCCATATGCACCTTAACAAACATTGTTGTAGCACCATACATTTTGGGGGTGTCTACCCCATTAAGGTAAGCTTTGATTTCAGGAGCACCAGGCCCAGCTGCAGTAGGTGCAAAAAACGTACACAAAACAGTTGCAACCAGTGTCAATAGTAAGTTGACCCCAGTTATGAAGAAGAACCCCATCATGTATCTGCATCCACCATAATACAGTATACTGATTTCAGAAGAATGATTAAAAAAATTCTTCTGCGTTAGCTATTTGTTGAAACTTTTCCTCTATTACTAGTGTTTATTGCTATTTTTATTTTGAACAGCAGTCCACTGTGAAACTGGCAGGAATTAAAACTGGAATAACTCGTTTGGAGTGTTATATTACTAGGGGTTCAAGTACCATAATTCATCTATATTTTCTGATTATATATAAGTAAAAATATGGAGAAATAAAAACCTCTTTTCCTGTATGTAGTGAAACACAGCCAGGAGTTTGTAGCCTGCAATGTTCTCAACAGCAATATTGATGAGAGTGGCTGTGATACCGGTTAGAAGACCAACCAGGAAGGCCTGCGACCATTTCCATGATAAATACTGCAGGGCTTGGACTTCCGATCTGCTTCTCCATTCCTGTTTGAAAAGATCATTCTCGTTGATCCTGACATACATTCGTGATTATCCTATCGTTATTCTTGAAAAAATAGCAAATACAAGAAAGTGGTATTTCAACTTACTCATAATCCAAGCTTTCGATATGAGAAACTTTGGATCCAATGACGGCATGTTGACTAGAAGGGAGGGTATGATTTCTCTTGAGGAGTGGCTCATGGACAAAATCGTTAGTTGATTCTCTTTCATGTTTTACTGTTTGTGCTTCCATGTGGTTGGTGCATATTTCTTCTGATACGTTTGATTCTTCTTTCATTTGATCAGATGCCGTTTGGATCTTTGGCAGTCACTAGTCGTCCTGCACTATATACAGACTAACAGCGTAATATCTCCCCCTGCCATTGTGTGTGTGCAGAGACATACATATGTGTATACCTATATATACCGTGTTGTCCTATTGGAATATACTTTTAAGTAGGTTCATAGTTGTTTAGATGGGAATGGTTGGTTTGAAAAGATGCAGTATTCGTTATCAAACCTTGGACAATAGGTGAATGGCTAGAGGCAATATAAAACAAACAATTCGGGGTCCATGTTTACAAGCTGATTGTGATTTGGGTGGAAAATTGAAGCTAGTCCAAAACTTCCTACTTTACTATACTTGAAATTACGTTCCACAATGATAGCCTAGTGATGGAGGACATGCGGTGGTAAAAAAATCTTGGATCCATGTTTATGGAACCAGTCAGTGGGAGACCAATAGTGAGTCGGTTATTCATTTTTTTACTAGATAATATGTCACCACCTTAAAAAAAATGTCCTACAGTCCTACACTTGCTTAACCATACATTATACATGCATAGTTAAGGAACTGTATGGGACTGATTGTCTCTCATTAGTTCCTATAGTCGAGGAGCCGTTATTGTGACAGGTATATCTTTTGTAAGTCTTCTATCTTTTGTGTGTGCAATTGTGCAAATTGTGTTTGACTTAAATATTTTAGTCAATTAAATGGCAATAATTTCAATCAGCCCGTGAAAAACACCCGAATAAAGAAGTAGAGAAGTTGTATCAGTTTTCAAGTTACCAAATAAATAAGATTATAGGTTTATTATTGGTTGAGCATATGAATGCAACCCCACGCTTTGAGAAAACATGTATTGGCAGGACCAATTTTTTAATATGAAGTCATCAGACCATAGATCTTGATCATAAGCAGGAAGATATGCGACAATGATAGTTTAATCTATTGGCTAATTTTTTTTTACACGTTTAATGCAAATGCTAAATGAAAAAATGGAGCATGTTCAGTAATGCTTCTAGGCGTCTTGTGATATCAACATGCTTCCTTTTAATTTACGGGATTTATTTTGACAATTCATTAACATAAATTAGAAAGCTATATCCCTCTTCAGATACCTGGCATACCAATACACTAGGTTGATATTAGACATATATTAGTTTCTACATATCTATCCATATATTAATTTCCATGTATTAATTAGTTTAGGCTACCTTATAAATATAATCTTTTGTAATCCCTATCAATTATAATAAAATACAATAACCTATAAGGTTTCATAGTTGATAACTGGAGTGCAAATTTGTTTTTTGTTTTTTTGCATCAGCGTTCATTGGAAGTTGCACGTAAAAAGGATTATACTGTAAATGCAATTGCTTAACGTTTAGTATGAATTAGCTTTCCTAAACAATACGATAAAAGTACATGTGTTTTATTAGGTTCGGATTTCTTATGAATAGGAAAGTAATGTGTCGAATATTCAAATCAATTCATTAACATATTCATATCTATATTATAACCCCATGTTGAAAGTTTACAAAAATAAGATATGCGAATTGACCAAAATACCTTTAATGAATTAAATCACCTATCAACCCTTAATATTAAATTACACCATTAGTCTATTATATTATAAAGTATTTCTACTAACCTCTTTAAATCAAATACCTTCACCTACACCAATAGATTTCGCCACCACCGTCATCGTCGGCTCGCTGCCGCATTGTGTGGGTACCATGCTCATAATTACTAATGCTAATACTAGTTACCATTTATAATAAGTTTATCAACTGGTTTTAGTCTCTAAGAGGTATGTCAAAACCCAACTTATGTTGACTTTCTCGAGACTTTTTTACTACTATAACAAGAACAAAAACACTAATTAACAAGACTCAACAGCAGATAATGTAATTTTTTAATGTTAACCAGGGAATTGTGATGAAACGACGAATGTGCAGTTACCAAGATATACAACATACTATGTACCATAATTTCATCGGTTTCTGGAACATACAACATAGTACATGTTATGTATTTATCTCATTAACTAGAAGTAATACACTAAATCAAATAATACCATCCAAGAGTATTAATTTCTAGACATCCAATATACGCCTTACATTATAGGATCATAACACATTTCACAAGGGACAGGTTTGCTGGAAACAAAAGCGCTCGTTCAGACAAAAAGGAAGATGCCCAGACTTAGTTTAGAGGGCTGTCACTAGGCATATCCCAGTTGTCATCATCGTCTTCCCTCTTCTTGTTCACGCCTTCCACCTTATCTTCATTTGGGTTTCTGAATGGGGTGCGTCTGCAAGTTCCCATAACAAATGTAACTTCTATTAGACATCAACATTTTTAAAAATATGTCGTGATGCATAATCCAAATACATAATAAGAATATTCTTGTTACAACATTTGTATAATGTACACGATTTAACCAATCAGCCAAATACAATGAAAATCGTAAAACAGTGCAGTCGTACAGACATGTCTGACTTTTTTGGTCAAACTTACAAGCTTTATAGAGAGCTTTATTATATTCAGATTCCGAAGGCACGAGTACATTGTATTCAAAACATATGGGTGGGTGAGTGCACAAGTTTTCTGTAACAACCTTCCAATGTGTGTGTGTGTGTGTTGTACCATTACTTCAGATGCAAAACTATCTTAGCTTTTTTATCATAGTGGAAAAGAGGTGGTTGTGGCACGACGTACTCTTGTGCATATACGGGCTATGTCACTCCCTTTCAAATTGATATCAACTTTGACATTAACATAGCATTGGGCACGGACAGTTGTTAAAAGTCCATATACTTACACTAGCCATATACTCCCCTTAATCTTAATTTATGTTATGAGTCTTGTTTCCTTTATAGATGATAAACAAAGATAAAACCAAAAAAAAAAAAAAAGTACTAACAAAGTACATCTATGAGGAATGAAGGATTTATCAGACTTCAATCAGCATTCGTAAGTAAAGGAACATGTAATCTTTGTGGTAAACCTATAGCAAAACCGATATAAACATATCTAAAGTTGCAATGTATCAAGTATGCCTATTTTACGTTGCCTATAAACACAATTGTATACCATGATTACCATCTTGAGGTATATTTAACCCACTTATAAATCACAAATTCCTATTTATAGCCCATTTGACCCTCAATCAAAGAATTCCATAATTCTCATATTAATGTGGAAACACAAATATGAGTTTTAATCTATGAGCTAACAATCCATCATCCATAACTTGACTCCATATGCAAAATTACAAAATTATCTTTAATATATCATACAATAATAATCCATTTTTTTAATAGCTTATGTATACACTAACACGACACTAGAGTTATACAATTAATAATTATCCCATCCTAAATTGTATAATGCAGGATGAAGGTTTCGGTAGGAAGGGGGTCTTAATGTAGGAAACTCCTTCTAGACGGGAACATATGAAAGCACCATAAGGTATCTTACAATTCCTACATTATGACCCCTCCATTCCATACACCAACCTTTCCATTACTCGTCTACACATATACTTCAATTCATAAGCAGCATATGGTTGGATCAATGGTAAACACCCTTGCCTCTGGAGACAAAGGTCATGGGTTCGATCCTCATCCCATGCAAAGGTTGGAGGGCCTTTTCTACCATTTAGGTAGAAACTGGATGCAGCCTCTCTACTTAGGTATCTCTACTTAGGTGGAGGTAAGGTCTGCCTACATCTTAACCTCACTCATGCACCGTCGAGGTATTGGGGCTCAAAACCCGCGGAAGGCGGCACTGAGCAGTTACTTACTTACTTACTTTACATATACTTCAATTCATCTTACACAATTTTCTTTTATGCTTATCCTTAATCAAAAAATCAAATACATCGTCACAATCTGACCATCCCAAACCCAACAAACTAAACCCACCTTAATTTCACCCAAATATCATATCAAACGGATAAGACTAACATTAAAACAAACAACAATAGATACATACATACATACACATAAAAAAAAAAAAAAAAGACAGTAAGCAAAGGTACCTCCTTCTGTTACGTTTAGCAGCTTCACGATGTTTTCTTTTCTTTTCTTCTTGTTTATTCTCAAAATACCGACGACGCTTACACTCTTGAATAACACCAGCTTTCATAACTTCCCTACGAAACCTGCCCAACAGTTTTTCTTCAGGCTCATTATCCTCAACTATTACCTGCACATTGTAAGCAGAATTAAAGTACAGAGTATTCGCATACGCCAACGATGGACAGACAACTGACATCAATTCATTATTATTTGGACAACAATTTGAAGTTGAAATCAGTGGTGTCAAAGTCTTTTTTTCTTCTTGTTGTTTTGAAGAAGATGGGTCAGAGGAAACAGAGATATGGGTCGGTGGTAATTTGGGTAATTGGGGTTGTGGTTTAAATGGTGTGAAAATTGATAAAAAGTTGAATAAAGATGAGGATGCCATTGAAATGGAGGTTTTGATTGAAGATGTGTGTGTGTGTGTGTGTTTTTTTGTGTTCTTATCTGTGAATTTTGGATGACAAAAGGAACGAGTGTGGGTTAATGGATAAACTGAGTTGACTCGGTTTTGTTTTGGGTTGGGTCAATTGTTCTGGGCTATGATCTAGTATTGGATTTGGGTCGTACTTATGTGAGGAAATATAGCCCATTTGTTGTTGAGTTTTTCTATTTTTTTTTTATTTTGTTTCTTTTTTCTTGTCCATCTATAAAATTATTACTTATTTACATCTAGGCAATTTGTAAGATAATTATTAATTTTATTTTTTTCAGTAAAAAATTGAAATGGTAAGCTTAACTCACGACAATACAAAAGTTACTAATCAATTTAAACTAGACAAATAGGTAAACCCCAGCCCCACCACCGTAAACCACCATACTTGAACAGTGACATGTACTTTTTTACTTATCTAAAAATTTATTAATTACTCTTTTTGCTAATCGTGAAAACAAACTTGTTATTTATTGAGAACAGGAAATTTAATTGGTTTTTTCTTTCGATTTACCCATCACATAGTCACTATTGAATATTAATAAATTCATTTGATATACGTTACGAAAAATGTTTAATAATATGCTTAAAAAGTGGGTCTAAAAATATGTCTAATAAAAAATGATTGATACATGACAAAAATTAATAGTAAAGATTAACAATCCTTATGTTATATTTAACAAAACACCAATAAATTACATGATTATCAGTGGTCAATAGTTTTTAAATAGTTAAAAGTGGAGATCATAACCATCACTTAACTTTGATTGGATGAATTGAGTTTTGTTAAAGATATTTAGGCAGTTATAAAGTTCTTTTATTTAACTAACTTTTAAATGTATAAGTTATCAAAAGGCTCACTACTTAATTTTCTTACAAAATTAGAAAACCTTTTTCCCATGTTAGTGGACTATGATAAATCACCATTACTTTTGTTAATCTATCACCTAGTTTATATAATATACTTGAACTTGAGATTATAAATAGCTTATGATAGATTATGCTGTAATATCTTAATTTGAAAACATCAAGATGAATTAGGTGTATGAGGTGAATAATCAACTTTTCTATAGGTTTGATGATGGACTAAACATGACAAGTGGTGGCCATGTTTACATCTATTGATTTTTCTCTTTAACCTATTTATATACATAGATAGATGTATGGAATGCTATTATACTATTACGAAAGGTCGTTATTGGGAGCAATTGAGAAATTACAAGTGGTGAAAAGAGTTATTGGGAGCAATTGAGAAATTACAAGTGGTGAATAGAATCACGTATCAAAAGAATAATAGAGTAAAAATATAGAATACTAGCTGCTCTATCTCAATTGTAAATCAAAAAGTTGACTTAGGTCACGAAAACCATTGAGAGTCATAAGTTAAAAAGGAATCATATGTCTTAAAAAGATGGCAACACCGTGAAATATTCTTATTTATGAAAGAAAACACTCTACACATGCTTGGCACGCTAGTCGAAGCATAACTAAGCCAAGTGTCTTTGATACATGTTATTGTGTATCCATTTGTTTGTATAAATAGAACATGACTTTAATTAGAGAAAAATAAAATAAAAAAAAATTGAGATTAACAAAAAAATATATACAAAATGCAAAGGAAAGGAAATATTAAGACACGTATCAAATTTAAGATTAATATAATACGAAAAAAAGTTAAGTGACGTGTCAATCATCAAACAAACGATATTTTCATATAATGTTTTAACATATATGTTTTCGATATATTTCTATTTATTTAACAAGGCGTGAAATTTGTTTTTAAAGTTTAAATGATATGAACTCAAACGTTTTAAAAACCACTTTGCAACTATTCGTATGTATGACATGAGTAAGATTCAAATACCAAACTATGTACCAAACTATATCATATGAGTAACCTTATTGCCGATTAACAAAGTACCAAACTATGTCTTAACGTCAAGAAACATATCCGATTCATACCATGGAAAGGCAGCACTCTCAGGTTGGTACCTTCTCAAAAGAGGGACATTTACTATTTCATGTCTTATGGATCATGAAGTGATTCAAGATACGATCATACGAATATAAATAGCAAGTATAAGGGGAAAACAAAACCTTTTAATTACTAGGTGTCGTATGGATGTACATCCAGTAATCCGGTGCCAAGTTATATAATTTTATTTTTCTTATAGTTTCCTTTACGATAAAAAAAAAATAAGGAAAAATGATTAATCATTTTAATCAAATAGCCTAATAATCCTTTTAATCATGAGATGATGACACGTGAAAAAAATCAGAAGACAAGATTAAGAAAGAGAATTAGTAGATATCACATGTCACTTTCTTAATGTTTTAACAGGATTATTAGGTTATTTGGTTGAGGATTTAATATTTTCCGATAAAATAAAAAAAATAATAATAAAAGAAAAGTTAGTAGGTATTTGAGTCTTTTGATGATTAGTTTAAGAAATCCTCTCCCTCTTCTTCATCTCCAATGAGGATGTGGTGCCTCAAAAGCAAGCTCCCAATATATACATCACTTAAAAAGTGTGATTGATTATGGTATAGCCCAAATCTGTGGGCTACTTGCACGTGCCACTTGTTCAATATTTATTCGCTAACATGATCTGTAAAACAACGAATTGTATAATGAAAAAGTAGTAGTATTTGGATTAATTTTTGCTACCAAGATAAGACGTGTATCATATGGCTTTTTATATTTTAACCAAAACAAACTTTAAGTTGTGTAATTAGCTAAACTGCCTTCAAATGCTTTAAGTATCTTTCGTTTCCCAAACTTATTTTAATTTTTTTAATGATTTATCTTTAAAATCAGACTGCTAGTCACCTATTGCTTACACTATAAAGTTTGACATGAGTTCAAAATTGTTTGATTGATTGACCACACTTAATATAGTAACATTACAATAATAATGAGACATACGTCTAAAATTTATAAGTTTAATGTTGTAAATCCTTTCTTACCACTAGCGGTCTTAATTCCAGTCAATTTCAAAATCATAACAATACGTCAATACGTATTATTCAAATATAAAATGCATGATACCGGAATGTTAAGGGAAGAAATTAATCACACAATTTATATCAATACCTAGCCTTTGAAACATATTTCCCAAATGCAGTTTTTCTAAAACATTTTGATATGTGTCTCTATATGAAAGACACCCATCTAAATGAGATTAATGCTAAGCCTACACGATTATGATAGTGAAACCTTGGATTATAATATAATTTGGAATAAAGTAATATGTGCAAACCCACCAACCATGCTCATATAATCACTAATGAGTGGCCACACAAACCCCGGCCATTATTAAATACTCTTTTTTTTTTTATTAAAGAATAAACAGACTTTAATTAAACAATGCTTTGAAGCTTTTACCCACTAATATTAATATAATATAGTTAAGGTTTCGATTTTATTGAAGGGCCATTTTTTGTAGTATATAACATTTAAAATATGTACAATGATATTACGAATCGATTAGATTGTAACATTGAATAAACCAACTCCTACGCAATTTTGACAAATATGAACGAACTAATTAAGAGCCCTCAAGTCACCCACTCACCCTTATAAGTTATAACTATATCGAACATTATTAGTTATATATGTAGTAACACATTTATAGCATGTGTTATGTATTATATTTATATATTATACTTAGGGTGAATTATTTTGATAACTCTTAAAAAAAAAAAACTCAAGAACCATTTTGGACCACGCATTCTTTTTTTTTTTTCTCTCTTCAATTAAATAATAAAATTTACCCAAATCATTCAAAATATTCTAACTCACAAATCGTAAATCGTTAGACAAAACAAAAAACATGGGTAGTCTTAAAATTTCGTCCTCTTTCATTAGAGATCTAATTCGATATACTTTTGACCACTTTTTAATTTTCATTTTCTTTTTGGTAGTTACACATAACTTACACATGTTTAGGTTGAACTTATACATGTGTAGGTTGAACAAAAATTATAATTCGGAACGGGCTTCGTCCTTAAGGATATTCATAAACCAAAACTAGTGGGGGTGATAGGTCATAGAGGGTGATAGGTCATAGGGTGATAGGTCATAGGACCACCAGTAAGGGGTGATCTACCTAACGGGCTCCGCCCTTAGCCGCTATTCCTCCGCTATGGACTGACGGGCTCCGTCCTTGGCTACCATGGCTCTGCCATGGATTGACGGGCTTCGCCCTTGACCTTTATTGTTGTATACATATGTTCATTTACTAATTTACATGTGAAAACAATGATCTTACACGTGTAAGATGAACCTACACATGTGTAGGATGAACGCGATGGGAAAAAAAAACAAAAATTAAAAAGTCGTCAAAATTATATCGAATTGGATCTCTAATGAAAGAGGACGAAATTTTAAGACTACCCATGCTTTTTGTTTCGTCTAACGGTTTACGGTTTGTGAGATAAAACATTTTATGATTTGGGTGAATTTTCTTATTTAATAGAAGAGAGAGAAAATATAAGAAAATGAGTGGTCCAGAATTGTTCTCGCATTTTTTTTTACTTGTGAGTTCTCAAATAACCCTTCCTCTTATACTCCATATCTAAAAACTTTTCATTTTCGATTTTTTTAAGTTTTTTCTTTCTTTTTCAAATGTAACCTTAAATTTTTTTTTTTTATTGTATTTGATGAAAATTGTATAAAAGAAGATACATTTAAATCAAACATATTTATAAACATATTTTATCAGGTATGATGTAACACAAGCGAAAATATTAAAGTTAAATTTGAAATCGTATAATTTTTGAAGATCGAATTATATAACTCTTTGGGAAGAAAAAAAAGCATAACGCAATATAATGTTTCAATGTATTTATTCACCCCTTAAATTGGAAGGGGAAAAAAACCCGAAATAATATTGAAAAGGTCAAACAAATTGTTTAAAAGCGCAAAAAGGTAATATAATCATAGATAGCAAGCATTGAAACTATGGGTTTTATCATAACATTGTCAATGCTAAATCATTGTTGTCACTGAATCCGGTCGATATATATACATTTCCCTTTATATACCAAGAAAGTAATAAAGTGACATAACCGGAGAGATTAAATGATATATTGTAACACTTTTTTTTTTAGGTTGTGGATTACTCACGACAGATGGTATGACATATGTTGTCTTAACCGGATTCGCGTTAAAGAGTCCTTCACCTCTGATACCTAGTAGGAGGAAAAACCACCAACTAAACCGCACAAAAGTACGACATTTAATTGGGATAAAACTATGACCCCTCTACGGGACTTAAACTTGCTTTATTGGAAGACTTTTTTCCTGTGAAATTCTTTGAATAATTTTTCCCATATCTTGAACTCGAGACTTTCAACATATAAAGCTGGTGTTTAACCATTGAACTATAATTACAATTAAAAATATTGTTACACTTGAGTGATTACCTTAAGAGATCTTTCCGGCTTCTCTTTGAGATCGAGAGTAGATCTGTGATCGAGACTACTTCCTCTTCGGTTTGGCTCCGTCTTGTCGTCGAGAATTTTTACAAGGGTTAAAGCCCAAGGCCGGCGATCCTTCGGAAGCAGCCTTTCTACCTTCATGTAGGGGTAAAGTTGTCTACATCTTACCTCCCTCAAACCCGATTGTTTTGCCGGATTGAGTATCGTTTTTTGCTGTTGTTGTTGTTGAGTGATTACCTAGAGGAATTATAAAACTAATATCAATATATGCATGTATAAAGAAAAAAGGAGGGAGATTCATGAAAAAATAAGTACTTAATCCATGTTTTTGTCCAAAATTCATAATGTGCGCGCATCACAATTTCACAATCCATAAATGCACAAAAATATACTGCAAAATCATGTTTGTGAAGCGACACCCAATGTTTCACACACAAAACCCGATTTTTTCAATGCAAATACCTTTTTATGATGTAGGATCCGGATTTGATCCATTTTGAAGGAATTCTCACCTTTTCCATAGATTTGCCCCCTTTTTTGATTAAAATTACCACTCATAAACATATTTATAAAATGTGGTTTCGTTCATCAACATTGTAGTGTTACTCAATTAGTTGTATACAAAAAGTTCCATTAACATACGAATAAATCTATACATAACTATAGTAGACAAGTTTGAATTGTTACAATTTTTATCATATGGTTTTAAATTGATTATTAATGATCTTATTTCACCAAGAAGTACGTGTTGCGAAAATCAAACAAAAGCTTAAAGTCCTAAACTCAAGTAATAAAGTTAGAAGTCGACAATGCAAAAGATATTTAATAAACTTGGGATAATTGCAAATGGTCATATGCAGTCTAGATAAAATGCAAGAATAAGGCGACCCGGACGCCGGAGCCTCCACTTTAGCTAGATGACAAAATCACTTCCACTTTTCATACTATTATAACTACGAAAAAGCCTAATTAGCCGTTGTGGTGGCTTTTATAATAACCTTAAAAAAAAATTAAAATTAAAATAGTATTAAAGTGAGACACGTTAGTTAAATTAATAATAAATTAATTATACTAAATCATAACCTACAAAATGATTAAGTGGTTAACATATGATATCTTTAGTTCTTTACCAAAGTTATCACATTCGAACATCTAATTAGATACAATCTTGAGATGAGTAAGGAAAGTTTAAGAACAACCAAATTGTGGTTATAGTGCATAACTATTTATCATTATTTATATATATATATATAGTGCATAACATATTCATCAAAATGATATATCCAATAAAAAACGTGATTTTTCTGATTTTGACGGATCAATGTGTTGTTAAACACTTGAATAATGATAATTAGTTATACACTATGTTAGTTTTATGAACTTTTAATGCATCAAAATTAAGTTTTTTAAGTATTCTCATTGTGTTATTATTTTAAGACTGTTTTTATTTTATTGTCTCTATATATATGAGTGGGTTATTTTAGGACCACTACTTATTTTAGGACCATTAGAAGTTAGGACTAAATCTCAATCATTCATTTTTCACCATCTCCGACCACCACCGTGATCATCTCTCAATTAAATGTTGTACCTTCGGATGGTTTAGTTGTAAGTTTCTCCTACTAGATATTGAGAGTGAAGGCACTTTTTAACGCGAACCCGGTTAAAACAACGTATGCAGTAGCGACTCAAGCCATATTGGGGTCTAAAGCGAAACAAAAAAGTGAGGCCTATTTATAACTAAAACTTATTTAAAAAGAAGACCAAAAAACCCAAAAACGTATTACAATTCACTTATAGGGCGTTTGGGATTACGATATAAAGTGATTATTTGATTATTACGTTTATAAAACGCAAATAATCTAAAAAAGTGATTGTGTGAAAAAATGATTTTTTGTTATGAAAACGCAGTTTTAGAGAAGCATGTACATACATGCTTTTTCAAAATGCATTTTTGAAAACGCATAATTTATTTTGAAAACGCAAAATTTATTTTGTAAAAACACAACCCCAAACACCCCTAATCAAAAGTCCTTTTAAACTACACTTAATTTAAATTTTTTAAGCTTATCTTATTTTTTATTTTTTTTTTCAAAATTTTTAAATAATTTCTTCTCTCCATACATAAAATAAACTGATATATTTAATTTATATATAAAATTTGAGGTCTTCAATAATACGAGGCCTAAAGCCCTTGCTTTCTTTGCCTTACCCTTGAGCCACCACTGAACGTATGCTAGATCCCTTATTGCGAGCAAAAAATCCAAACATTTTAATATATATATATACATACATACATATATATATATAGGGGAAGTGAGTATGGGGTTGTCCCCATTTAGTTTAGTTGGGGAACCCCTCACATTTGGTTTTTATAATCATAAAAATCATGGGGGGTCATGTATTTGTTTTAAATTCAAACAAATAATAGAATATTTGTATGTGAGGGTTCTCCATCTAAGCTTAGATGGGGAACCCCTAACATTTGGGTTTTATAATCATAAAAATCATGGGGGCCATGTATTTATTTAAAATTCAAACAAATATTAAAATATTATATGTGAGGGGTTCACCATCTAAACTTAGATGGGGAATCACCCCATACTCACTTTTCATATATATATATATATATATATATACATAAAAGATATACAAGCCCATCAACTTCTATGTTTCCAGATGTATTGTCCATTTGTCCCCACAAATTATCCAAATCCCTGGTTTGCTTCATAAAAGTGCAATCTTTCAATACTTGGAAACCATAAATTCCTATATATTTAATGACACGGCTTTTAAGTTTTCAAAATCAACAAATTTGTTATCATACTTTTAGTGATAAATAAATATAAATATTTTACTTAATATTTTACTTATTTATTATTATTTTTATATTATATCTTTCAACATATTTGTATGTTAGACAATTTAAAGTGGTTTGTGGTTGTCGGCTATCTAGTTAATCAATGGTTCATCATTACTAGCATAGTTATCGACTCGTAACTTTCAATTCGACTTAAAAACATGACTTTTGAGCCGTGACTCAACTTGTAAGAGTCTGAACATTTTTATATATACTACATAATATTGTATATATATATATATATATATCTATTTGACGTATTTATCAAAATATAAGTTGCTTATCTTAATACATTATCAAAATATTACATATTCGACACTTTTGAGTCATAAAGTTACAATTTATCTCAAAATTCGTACTAAAAGGATCAAAAATACATATATAATATACAAAATAATGTAATCATAAATACGATATATAATATATGACCATATAATCAAATTATAACAATTATAAGTTTGCGACTCGTAGTGAATCGTTTTAAACTTACACCGCGAATTGTAAGAATTAGGAGAAAAAAAAGTCATCCAGCGAGTCGACTTGTTTTTTGTGTAAAATGACTCGACTCGTAAGAGTGTAAGAACTATGAATACTAATAAAAGTCTATGAATTTTTGTTTTTCAGAATGCATCAACACTTTTAGCATTGTCCCAAAATGTTCAGCTCCAACTAAAATCTTGATTACTTTAACAGTTTAATAATCCACATTTTTAGCCACAATAATGCCATACATACTTAAAAAGGTCCTAATGTCCTCATCAGCAGCGACAACAACAACAGTACTTAATCCTTGCATAAACCAAGGTATGGGTAAGGTAAGATGTAGACAGATCTTACCCCTACTCAAAGGTAAAGAAGCTGCTTCCAGATCCACTGAAGTGGAAAAGACCTCTGACCCAGAGCTATAACCCTTGCAAAAATACCTGACGGCAGACGAAACCAAAACCAAATAGGGGAAACTCTCATAACGAGCCAACACCATTTAGAGCTGACTTGCTATTAAGATATATAAATAGATTGTAAATACAGATCAATTTGTGTGGGATTAATGATTTAAAAGAAATAAAATAAAATATGTGTATATACGAGTAAAAGAAAAGGGGAGGCAAATTTAGTCTAATGGATGAACTAGTAGTAGTAGTTGGGTTGGAAGATATTGTTTTGTATAGTTTATTGGACATATATATTTGTAGTTAATTAATTAATGGGCAGCCAGTGTGATATGAGAGTAATTTAAGCATTCTAATTGGACACATCTACTAAACTTTATATAACATTTCTATATTATATTATATTATACTCGTATTATTTATTTATTATCATCATCACTATTCACTAACCATTTCATAACCCCATTAATCCCCTCTTCTTTTCCTCTAAACTCTAACCTCTAATCTTAATTAACACAACCAAATATATATATACATACATACCTACATACATATATTTCAAACAACTGTACATGCCGTGTTTCTCATGATCTTGAATCAATCTTTTAGTCTTTTATTCAACCGTGACGAATCTTGAATGGGAGACGTGTTTAATCTCCCTAGTTGACCGTCATATTTGACTTATGTTATAAGGTACAATTTTTAGTAGCATCTGTATGTCCTTTTCATATTGGTGAATATATATATGTGTGTGTGGAAATATATACATGAGTTACGTATATATGTTTTCTTTTGTTTTGAAGCTTTTTTATCCAACAGTAGTAGTGTACTTGCATTCTTGTTTTTACTTTTTTTGATGCCTTGGACCCGCCCTCACATTAGTTTTATTCCCTTTTTGTGTGTGTATGTGTATATGTTTATTTAAGTAATTTGACATAATATTTGTTCTTTGTTAGATTTATTATACTTGCTATATTTGTTTGCATCTTGATTAGTTGTCTGTTTTCCTAAAAGATAATATATAATATATATTGTATGCATTGGTTCTTTCTCTTTAAGCACACATTTATTTATGAATTTATTTTTAATCTTTGATATTTTTTTTTCTTTCTGAAGATTAGATGTTTTAGTGTTTTACTTGATTTGTATGACCTTTTATTCTAAGTGTTTATATCTGGGTACAAAATCTGGTTCAATTTTTGTTTTTGTAAAATTTTTTTACACAAAAACTAAGTTTTATGTATCTTGATCAACTTACTAGTGTTGTTACTTATTACAAATTCAATTATTTTCCCAATTTATCATGACACATAGGATTTCTAGGACAGAAAGCAATCCAATCATGTCGAAAGGAAAGGAAAAAGTGACCGAAGAAGAAGAAGCAGACGAGCACGATAAGGAAGAGGATGATAGAAATATGACAAATCATTATCATCAGAATCGGCTTGAGCTTGCAGTTGCTTGTGGTTCAAAGAAACCTCAGGATGCAGATTACTTAACTAATTACATTCCATCACTTAATTATGAGTTAGAGAATTTAATCTTAGCTAGATTTCCAAGATCGGAATATTGGAAATTATCATTTGTTAACAGGAGGTTCGCGGGCTTAGTGAAGAGCGACGAGCTTTATAAAATTAGGCGTGAGATTGGGTTTAGTGAGCCTTCGGTTATGATGCTTGCGAGCGGTGAGAATAGTTGGT
This sequence comes from Erigeron canadensis, assembly GCF_010389155.1. Lineage (NCBI taxonomy): Eukaryota > Viridiplantae > Streptophyta > Magnoliopsida > Asterales > Asteraceae > Erigeron > Erigeron canadensis. The sequence continues at coordinate 34,361,147 of NC_057766.1, forward strand.
GGGCATTTGATCAAGGGTTCAGTTCTCTTAGAAGGCTTCCGGTTCTTCCTTCTGATATATGTTTCACTGCTGGAGATAAAGAATCGTTTTGTGCAGGGACTCATTTACTCGTATCGGGTAGGGAGATTGAAGGTCTGACTATTTGGAGATATGAATTAGCCTTGAATAAATGGTTTAAAGGCCCTTCAATGATTTACCCAAGGTGTTTGTTTGCTTCTGCCACTTTTGGGAACTCTGCTTATGTGGCAGGTGGGATTACAGTGGTTGGTGGCCCGGTTAGTAGGACCCAGCTAGTCCATAACACGGTTGAGAAATATGACCCGGAAAGCCGGTCGTGGACCCCACTACCTAGAATGAAGAAGCCACGTAAGCTTTGCTCGGGGTGTTACATGGACAATAGGTTTTATGTGATTGGTGGGAGGAATGATGACGGCGAGTTAACGTGTGGGGAGTTTTTTGATGAGGAAAAAGACCAGTGGAATTTGATTCCGGAAATGTTAAAAGACAATCCTGTCCTCAGTTGTCATTCTCCTCCGTTAATCGCTGTTGTTAACAACGAGCTTTATTCCATTGAAGCGTCTTCGAATCAGTTAAAAGTGTATCTGAAGAAGAGTAACAGTTGGAAGCCATTGGGTTCGGTTCCTGTAAGGGCAGACTACAATAGAGGTTGGGGAGTGGCTTTCAAGTCATTTGGCAACAAGTTACTAGTTATAGGGGCGTCGACAGTTTCAACCTCTAGAAGCTCGATGGCTATATATACGTGTAGCCCGGAACCAGATTCTGAATTTTTGCCAGAATGGGAACTGCTTGATAATGGCAAGATTCAGTTAAGTCATTTTATTATGAATTGTTGTGTGATGGTAGCATGATCAGAAGAATTGTGTTGTTGGTATCTAAAATAAACAGTACCAGTTGACTTTTTACAGTCAAATATGATTGTATTCTGGTACCCTTTTGCTTCCCTTTGTAATGGGGTTAGTGTACATAATTGTTCCTTTTTTTAGCAAATACTTGTGGCCAGCCAGTTTATCTGGCCACTTAACAAACTCACTTACTTATTTCCTTGTTTGTCCAAATTATTAGTAGTGATGGGCAAAGACCAAAGTCCGGGCTGGATAGTCTTAAACCCGATTTTGGCCCCATTTTGAGGACTTCTTCGGCCTGGGAGGCTAGTCTTGATCGGATTCCGGTTCGGATCAATTTTTTTGACCAACGTGTTGTTTCTAACAAAAAGATATTACGAAAATGAAGTTGTTTAATAAAGATAGATCTACCTTGATAAGCTGGCATAATAAAAAACCTCACATGCAATCTTGAAAACATGTGATCAGAAAATTGCTAATTATGTTAGATTTTTCTTCTTCCCTTTTTAAACTTTTATATGTCCTACATATCCATGTATGTGGCCCAAAGTGTTATCATATCTGGCATATTTATTTGACAGTAATTATATGGGTATAACAATTTCATTTGTGCTTTCCTTTTGTAATTTCCCATTGTTATATACTTGTACTCAACTACTTGTAATTTCTTCAAAAATGTTGTGTCAGCAATAAAAGTATGTTGTACTGACTTTCTTTGTAAATTGTAATGACTGGTTCACATTTATAACCTATCTAAATGGATTGATGATCAGACATTCAGACCAGACTGAAATTAGCCTGCTTGCAGCCATGCTTTGAAACAGATAGTGGCCCGATGCAGGCCTAATCGGGCTGGGTAATTGCAGGGCTTGAGAGATATAAAGCATGTTGCTGCCTTTTGGGAGAAAAGATATAAGGCATATTGTAGTTTTTGTTTGAGATGAAAAACCAAAAACATGTGCGACAAAACTATATAACCCCCCCCAAAAAAAAGAATAGCAAACAAACTGTAAATTGTAATTTGTTAATGTGAACTAGGATGATTATCATAATCAGCTACATTGTTCATACTAATTCTTGTGCGTGCATTTCTCTCCCCAAAACTTATACTCCATCTAAATACAATCATCTCGTTTTGGGAACCCGACATCAATGACAAACATTATTGTTCTTACAAGGTCCTCTCGATCGTCAGGTACATATTATTATCATCATATTTTCATTATATTTACAATACGAATCATCCTTATTCTAACACTAGGATGATTATGTAATCAGCCACATTGTTCATACTATATACGAGTATTTCTAAGCAAATAATTAAATTGAAGTCCTATATCTCACAAGATTGAACTCTTGTAAACTTCTACACAATCTTAACCGCAGCTAGGTCCAGATAGGAACTTTTTCCAGTATATACCGTCTTTGTTAAGCAAATTAAAGATGTTACTGGATTTACAAGTTATTGATTTCTTAATTTCTTGGCAAACATATTAGAACTTCTCAAAAGGTAACTCAGTTTAGTACTACTCTCACGTGATGAAGCTTAAGTTACCCATCTCAACTTTTTTATTTTTTTGAACGTCAACGGGACGGCTGTCCTTGAACCTCAGGGCCTGTTAGACCTCATATGTGGTCTCTACACCCACTGGGCAGGATGTGCTCAAGGAACAGCGACCGTGCGTCAGGGAACCACGGGGGAGGGAAAACTTCCAACCAAACAGCCCAAGGGCACTACACTTAATTGGGAGAAAAACTTTGCTCCCTCAAGGATTCGAACCTGCGTCAACAGGAAGAAACCCCTCATGAGAAGACAGGGATACCGCTGGGGTATTAGCCCATTGGTTACCCATCTCAACTACACCCACATGATCAGACTTAACTTCGGGTTTTTATGAGATACAACCGTAACATGTTATATATAGTAAGATAAAAGCATCCTGAAGAACCCTAGAATTTCCTACGTCCATGACAAATGTTGGATTTGCCTAAAGGGTTACATAAATTTTTATGATAAAATTTCCTACATTATATATATGGGACTTGGATGTGTCATATGTTTGATCATTAACCAATGACAAAGGTTTCGTTTTTCATAACACGTCTTAAATTCCATGTATTCTAGTACTAAAATTGCTCCCCACTATTAGTTTCATTCATTTTCCACGCTATCTTTGATCAATATATATACCTTAATTCGATTAATGCTCGAGCTTAACTCCTTATCATTATCCACATAAATATGATTTCACTATTCATTAATCAGATTACATTACTTAAAATGTAAAAATATGTTATTATGCTATGCCTTTTAGGCTTTGATCAATCATGTTCATTAATTAAGAAAGTAAATACTGCATTGAGATTAAATTTCGTTCAAAAATGAGAACTTATGTAATAATTTTTGTTTATGAACCACTGTTGTAAAACTCACCGAGTGGAGCCGAGTACTCTCCAAGTACTCGTTACAGGGTAGGGTGTCGAGTAGGCCGATTACTCCGAGTACTTTCCGATTTGGCCACTTTGACCCCGAGTACTCACCGCATACACCCGAGTACTCCCATCTCGCTTGTCAACCGACCTGGGAACGATTAGCGACTTCCGCAACCTTGTTATGAACACCAAAAATAAAACTTTGTTTTTTAACGGCAAAGTAAATTCTGTGAGCATTTCTTATTAATACTATATCCACACGAAAATATAACTAAATAAAAATTATAAGACAAAAAGGTATATGTAATTATCATGTCACAAGGGTTTTGCTAATATGAGTTATCATGTACTATAATTAGTTACGAATATATTTTAGTACTCGTACCATAAAGTTTAAATTTAAACTTTTAATATAAAAAAGAAAGAATAAATTTATTTATGCAAGCTATTAACGGTCTTTCATTAAAAATCTTTTCTCAAATAAGCACAAACAAAACATAAATTCTTTAGATTATTTGACCACCACCCCATTTATAACCAACAGAAATAATATGGCCTTGGGAAACGGACTGGACGTTTGGAAGCACCCCTAACCGGAACCCACAAATTTCACTCACATTCTCTTTCTCTTTCCCTAAATCCAAATCCAAATCTAAATCAGAATCAGTTACAGATTCTCATTATACCAGGTCTCATCCTATACTTACAGATCTTGCTTTTTTATTTTTAAACATTGATTTAATTTCATCATCATTATTAACCAAATCTATTATCAATTTCGTAATTTAGTGTTTGATTGCTTTTTAAAAGCTTCCTTTTAGTTTTGTAATTAGGGTTTTATATGGTTTTTGGACTTGCATTGTAAGACAGTTTATATAAAGTAATGTCTGTTAATCATAGTAATAATGCCCAAAAGATTTCCGGTGTACCGTCAAACCCGAATGTGCAATTCGGGTCACAACCGCAGTTCGGTGGGGCTCATGTTCAGGCCCAGTTGAAAGTTCAGGCGAAAGCTGCAGCTCAAGCTCAGGCGAACCATGCTCAGTTTCAGGCCCAGTTGCAGGCCCAAGGAGTGGCTATTAATCAGTCTCAGGGGTCTTTGGTTACTACTAATAGTGGGGGTGCGAAACGTGCGGGTCAGAAACCCGTTGGACGGCCTCCTGGGGTGGTGAATTCGAG